>NC_026146.1:283362-313106 GCF_000512975.1 Sesamum indicum | reverse complement strand
AATCCATCAGTAGGTAGCCCAAGTGGTTGTGGCGGAGGATGTCTTTGGGTATTTATGCTATAAAAGCGTACCATACCTATCTTGCTTTGAACAAAATTCTTACTCAAAATATATAAAATACATTTTTATTAATTAATCCAAACACATCCATACAAGATTCAATTTTCTACTAAAAATTAAAAATAATAAAATAAATAAACATAATGAATGATATGTCTAATAAAATAAAAATTTCATATCATAAGCAATTATAATACAAAGTTATGGAGACTGTAAATGATATAAATATGCCAAAAGTCAATATATAATTTTCTTGGATGAATGATTTTCCTTTTTTTTTTTTTGGTTGTGATGTAGAAGCATGGCATGAGCATAATTAAGTGAAGTGATCACATGTTTAGGGTCCTGCACATCCCTTTTCTCAATTTCACACGCCTCTCTAACTTTTATTTATTTATTATTATTCTGAAACTGGAAGGGTACGTCGCTACCCTATTCAAATATTTTTCTTTTTCTTGTTGTTTGCAACATTTTACTCAAAACCACCTAATCCTATGGATGATGATGAATTGAATCACACTGTCCTTTTTAAATTATTTCAAAAAATAATATAGTTGGTGTTGAATATTTATTTCTTTTTTCTTCCTTATTTATTTATTATAAATTGTATGATAATTTTTCTTTATGTGGGACACACGTCTACCAAATATTGATGGTTTTTAATTTTATGATGAATTCATTAATATTTATAAAGAAGATGTTGATGGGTATAGATATTTTATGTTATAATAATTATATATGTAGGATGATTACAATCCTCCAAACAAGTATAAAGTAAGTTTAGTCCAAAAGCAATCTGAACGCCGGAATCCTATAACACTTTATCTTCAAGTAAATAAAATCGTGTCAGCACTTAATTTATTGTTCCAGTCATTACAACCACCTTATTCTTCTCCTCTCCTTTCTCATGCAGTACGAGAGAGATAAAAATCATGGTCTGAATTGGGTAGGTCTGCTTGCCGGCTTTCATCACAACTTCTTGAGAAAATTCCACAACTGATGTTGTACTTCTACAAACAGATAGTTCAATATTCATCAGAGCAGCCCTATAATGTGCAGTAACTATAAGGAGTATTCATGTTTATTATGAAAAATTGATATTATAATACTAACTCAAACTTTAAGCCATGCTAACCTGCTTTCAATATCCTAAACCTAATGATACCAATGGCCGCCTCACTCTCGGAGCTGGAGATGAATACTATCGGGAACTATGTGGTGGCGGAAGAGTATGTTTGAAACAAGTAGGATAGTATCTTCTTGTACTCTCTGATTTCCATGCCAGTGTTATGATCAACAAGGTAAGGCACCTGCGTTCCAGTTGACAATATTTTTAGCTATTCAAGATTGATCCCACCCTTTTTCCTATCTTTTAAGTAATATAAGTTGTCATAAAGGCTGACCTCTTCTGATCCGGACATCTCATAGAGCAACTTTGCCCTTTTTGACCCATTACCCACGCTCTGTAGCACATAAGGAAGTTCCAGCTCACAGAGTGCTTCACGAACAATTCGAGCATACTGCAAATAATATGCATCATATTAATTGAATCTCAATGCACTGAGTAAGGTTCATTCACCGGTTCTCAGATACAGACCAACAACTTCTTAAGCTATATTATCAAATTTAAGCCCTTTGGTGGTATGAATATCTTCAACAATGTAGTGACCTATGGTTAAAGAAGAAAGAGGTACTGATGAGATGTATGTCATCTTGATTTGTGACCTCTAATAGAGGATTTCTATAGCAGCAAAGACCATGAGCTTCAGAATTCAGTGCAGTAGTCACAACAACGACTGGCGTACATGAGAATCAATTTTGTTCGACTACAAGAGTATTAAGTTTCATATATGTTCAACATTCCATAACTGGGACATTGCTAAAATAGATGACAATAGAAAGGAAAAATAGAATTGGAGGAATGTAATTGAAGGTTCCTTTTAATGTGAGTGCTTACAGGATTGTTTTCATAGGAGAAAAGTTCCAATTTCGCTGGAGGTAGTTCTTTGGTGGAATTTTTCCACAATGTCATTCCTCTACCTGCTCGGAGTAGGGTTGGCATCCATCCAGTGAGAAGTGTGCTGCACATGCAAAATGAATCAACTGTAAAGCAATAAACACACAAATGAAATGGTGGCTAAAACTACAGTTTCTTTTCCCTGTGCACTTCAAGATGTCAAATTGTGGTAACCACATATCTAGCCACCAAATGACTGTAAAAACCAGCGCGACCACCCAGTCTTTTGTTTCAGCGAATATCTTTACGGTCATTTTAGCTGTGACCAGTGTCTATCTAATAAGATCCTCATCATGACAAGACACGACGTACACAAAGTAACTGTATTACAAAATCCAAGTCCCCACGGGGAACTAAAGGAATATAAAAAACTGAAGCAGAGATAGAATAGTTGACCGGATGAGACAACTGTAAACTTTTATCCATTACTTCAGTTAACCTCTAACCAATCAAGTATTTAACAGAGAATTACCTCTCTAACAGGCCAAATGAGGGATTCCGTTTTCCACCATATTGCTGAAATAAGTATTTGACAATATCACCTAGAGACAAAATCCCAATCGTTAAGTGACTTAACAATATAATAGCGGGTCAGAATCTATTGGAAAACTCAAGTCAGAGATCCTGAAAAACAACACCAAAACCATTCTCTTCAAAACGCACTGGAAACCAGAGTAAACATCTAGTAAAAAATCTAATTCCTTCAGAAATCACATAAAGGACATGAACAGAAGTCTAATATGTTGAAATACCACTGCCATCAGTAGCTAAAACACATGGCTAAAATACAGAACATTCAATGTTGAATGACCTGTTGCAAAGAAGCTATTGGATTTCTTTATGCTCAATTTAGGTACAAGACTTATTATAGGCATTTCATATCAGCAATCCCAAAGTTTCTTTTTGATCCAACCAAAAAAGGAAAAATCTTGTTTTTTTTTTCGCACTCTTTTTTTTAATAACATAAATATTGTTAAGAGCCCTTCGGTGTGAAAACAAAAGTGTTTGTGACGCTGAATTGGACTCCCGATAGCCAAGAGAAAATCGGAAATACCTTTTATCTCATACTACTCTCTCGATACATAATCGAATCTTTTGAAAAGAAAACAATACAAAATTTTTGCATATCGAATTCGAAGTGCCATGCTATTAAATGGTGTTTGCTCACTCGATACATAATCGAATCTTTTGAAAAGAAAACAATACAAAATTTTTGCATATCGAATTCGAAGTGCCATGCTATTAAATGGTGTTTGGCAGGAAAAACAACATTTTACGTACTGCTTTCATATATTGAAGTTCCCGTATTGGGGTCAACAAGGAAAGGAAACCTGCAGAAGAATTTGAATTATTTGTTAAGCAAAGAAGACACTCAAATGTAAGGCCACAAACATCCTACAAAGTTGAGAGACTCACAACCTGGGAATGCCCTTAACATCATCACACATATCTAAAAAACAAAAATTGACCATGCAATTCCATGTTTATGCATACCTTTTATGATTTCATGGAAATGATTGACCAGTGAACAGAATACTACCTTTCAGGATCATCATAATCTGACTGAAGCAATTTGTTTTTTCATTACACGTGGATAAAACAATGATAGTCAAAACTGATAAAATAAAATGGAAATGATGTTTGCCCAAGAGAACAGGTATGCACAGTATCTCAGCATATTAAAAAGGTTATAGCTTCACGGAAATGTGAAGAAAGCATTCATACTGTTCCCTGCCACCGAGTCTTCTAACCATTGCCCTGTGTCTTACTGATCCTTTTGGACATGGAAAAATCTGCACAAATGAAGTGCCCATATTGAAGAGTCAATCATTGGCAATCACCTCAGGCCTCAAATTTTTTTCAGAGGCAGATAACTTTATTGGTAAGGGCAACTTTTGGATACTCCATGAAGCATCTTATATGAAGATAAGGAAAGAAATCTACGCGCTAAACAATTTCAGTTACGCACCTCTACAGATAGATCAAGCTCCGTGATGGCCTCTCGAACCCTCCTGCAGAAGGGGCACGCCTCTGTTTACAATCCGAGGTCACAGTGATAAGAAGGATCAGATGATAACTTTTTTGTAACCAACTCAGGGGCTTAACTGAATATGATCAAGAACTAAAAGAAGTAGATGAGGGTAAAGTTATTAACTGTATTGTAAAAAAATGATGAAGTTTAGTGTTTATATAAGAGAAAGGTAACTTACCAAACTCAAAAAGTTGCAGATGTAGCTGAGGATCTACCTTTTGTTGGTCGTCTAAACCATCAGATAGTGATCTTGACCCCCATGGAAATCTTGCTAAAGTAGATAATGAAGACGTAACCTCCTATATTACGAGGAAAAAGTACTGAGTAATGAGGACGTAACCTCCTATATTACGAGGAAAAAGTACTGAGGCATATAGCATATGGATAACACCTAAATAACATCCAAAGAAATTCAAACTCAGAAAGATTTCACAAGCCTAGACAGATGAAAATCAGCAACAGGTTTTGAGAAGTGAACAGGAGGGAAACATGTGGAACTAAATATATATGTACCCACTGATCATATCAATATAAACAAAGTAATGAGAATTCCAAACATCCATCAAGTACCAAGACTCACACAATTTGTGCCTATTAGTATTATAGAATGAAATAAAAGAAGTCTGCAAATACCTCTAGTAGATAATTCCGCGGGCCAGAAGGATCTTCTGCCTACAAGATGACCAAACCGTACATAGTATAATTCGAACAAGAAATAGTACAATATGCTTAATCATTCAACTACCCAAGAAGCTACATATTGGTAATGTATGGCGCTTTCTCATTAATTACTCACAGAAAAGAGCTTAAGCAAGGGGCAAAGAAGCGAGAGGAAACTGGTAGATGGGCTGCTGCTGCTACCACTGCCAATATCTTCTTCTTCTTCTTGAGAAATCCTGGCTTCCTGTTCTTGACTGGCAGAATTTCTTGAGTAAAATCTGTTTCTTTTGCCAGAAACCTCATTCTTACTGTAATTTCTGCAGGAAACGGCGAGCAGTGAAGCGGAAGGCTTAAAGTCGACGAGATTAAGAAGTGGGATTTGAATTCTTGCAAGATATCTAGGATTATTGCAGCAATTATTGTGGAAAACTCCAATAAGAGATGGGTTTGGGGAAGAAACTGTAAGGGAGTGCATTGAAGATAATTTGGTCGTGGCAGTTTGCTGCTCTTCCCGGAAAGTTGATATGTTGAACAAGTATTCAGCATAATTTTATTGTGTTTGCATTTATATAAGTTTAGATATGATCATAAATCTTCAATAATTATGGTTTGCAAACAGGAAAATAAAATAAAATACACCATCACATGACATGTTATATACAATTTATCAACAATTTTGTGCTTACGATCAAAAAGTAAGAAAGATGGGTAGAAATGTTATCTGATTCAAAACAAATTGATAGCATTTCTTTTCTTAAAGTGCAAATTTTATAAAATTCAGATAGTAAATTGATAAAAAAGAAATATTCACGATCAAATATAAAAACAATCCTACTTTAAATAATAAAATATAATTTACTCCAAAATTAATAATTAAGAATCATTTGGGAGTTGAGAAGCATTGTTTAGTGGGCTAATGGGCTTAGCATTTGAATTTGTTTGGATTTCAAGTCTTGAAGTTGTTTATGACTATATTGTACAACGATACGGTAAATATAGATTGTTCAAAATTATAAATGCTCTTTATTATTTATCATCATTTTGTTTGTTTGTGAGCAAAAGAAAATAATATTTATAAAAGTTGTAGAAATAGAATATACCATAAATTATTAACTTATTAGAATTGGTTTATAAGTTTAAATTGAAAAAACAAATAGCATGATAAAAATCTTGTAACACATAATTTGTGCCATTAAATAATAATAATGAAGAAGAAGAGTTAATTAGGGGTAAGGCTGAAAATTAATTTATCCCCCCCTCCCCTAGTTGTACGGCACAACTTATGGAGCAAAACTCCATTAAATATCAAACTCCTGGCCCCCACAACACGGCGCAACATATAATATCCACCCCCATCTTCCGCTATCTTACACCCATCATCTCCAGTTCATTGTCACATTGCGCACCTCCCTTCACTCGCCTCGCCCTTCCTTATCATTCTGTTAAATTATTCAGCATATTCCCTCTCCCTTTCTCCTCCTTTCGCTTCTCTTCTCTTCTCTTCTCTTCTCACGCTTCATTCATTCCTCCCTCCTACATAAAGAAGAAAAACAAGAGAGAGAGACAGAGAAGAGAAGGGTCAAGGTTTGCTTTCTTCTTCAAAATTTCTGTGAAATTATGGATCTGTCGTGTGTGCATGCGAAAAGCAATGGCTTTCTGCTCCGAAATTCCTTCTCCGAGATACCCATTTGCTGGAATTCAAGAAATCATACGTTTGCTCTCGAAATTAGGCGTACGAGGAAGGGATCTTTGCCGGGTTATTGTAGGTATCGCTCGGTTTTAATTAGAGCTATGGGGAAAAAGAATCCCGGAAATTCTAATTCCAATTCTTCCTCTTCCGGTCCTGGTAAATATTCTATTTTGGTTGTTGTTTTATGTTAAACACCACTGGAATCATAGATAGTATTCAGTTGACTGTTTAACCAGGTAACCTTGTTAATTAGTTTCTTTTTCTTTCTCTTTTTTGGCTTAAGTTACTACTGGTATGTAAAGTTCTCATTTTTATAACTAGACAACTTGTATACTTTTGAGGACTGATCGAGAGATCCACTTTGACTACTGCATGTGTTGGTCGCCATCTTAGAAGTTACCCGCTTAATAATTCATAATCAAATGATTGGAATTAAGAATGCTGAAATGTACTCTAAATTTGTTGTGTAATGCTACCATTGGCTAAGTCATATTCATTTATTGGAATTGTCATTTGGAATATATTGGTGGATTCTGTAACTGCGTGAAGTAGAATTGGCTATCATACTGACATAACTTAGAAGGAGATATATATTCCTACAGCTTAGTGGAGACTGATGGATGTCATAATGTTATGCCCGCAATGCATCCATTACAATGTGGTGATAAAGCTTAATGTGCCTTGTGATCATTCAGCTGTTCGTCGATGAATAGCTGAGCCCACTCACACGTAAAATCTGCCTTTCATTCAATACCTTCCATGGAATGGAACGAGTTTCTGGATGAGTCCTTTCTGGGATGGATATGATTCTAGGAGTAGTAACAAAACTTTAGCTCGATGAAGAATGCAAGTTTTGTTTTGGTTGGTCTGCTCCTAATCTATAGACATAAGTCACTTAACTTCATGAGAGAATAAAATTCCTGGAGATGGGCAATTTCCTCCTCAGATTTTAAGATTAAAACCAATATTTACTTTACTATTATCATCTAGTACTGTACAATAGATTCTGCAATGAGTCTGAGTACTCTTTTCCTAATGTGAAGTGCCAAGAGTCTTCCTTTATGTTACAACTCTTGGCAGTATGAAGGATTTTACAGGATGGATATCCTTCAGTCCATGGCGGTTTTGTTGTCGTGATTTGGTATTTTAGACATTGTATTAAGAAAGACAGGATAAAACCTGTACAGTGCACTCATGAATGTATACACATGGAATTTGATTGAGCGCTTCAATGGTGACTGATCGCCAGAGCACAAAAGTCAAGATTTGTCATTTATTTGATGTGGATGGTTTTGTTATGCAGGGAATGGTGATCATTCGAAAGCTGGAGGAGACAGCCTCAAAGGAAACAATCCTCCTCCTGGTGGCAACAAACCTGGTGATACCAGCCCACAAAAATCCCAATGTAAGCCCTTGGATTGGAGAGAGTTTAGAGCATTGCTCTACATTCAGGAGCAGGTATGTTCTTCTTCCTTCTTGAAGGCACTCATTCTTACGGTTTATACATCACAGTTTCATGCTGAGGAGCCTCAAAATGATCACCTTTCTCCATCAACTTGATTTGGCTGACTGTGTATTAGATGATCATGAGTTCTAAATTTAGTTGTTTAACTGTTTAAAAGATGAAGGTTGATTGATGTACAAAATGTTGTACCTAAAGTAAAATTTGTGCTGAAGTATTCTTTCCAGGCCGAAAATGAAGATTCTGTTCATAACCAAGATAGAACATCCCCGGGATCAAAATCTCTTCCCCTCAAGTGGGCACACCCTATTTCAGCACCTGAGAATGGCTGTCTCCTTGTTGCTACAGAAAAGCTCGATGGAGTTCGCACCTTTGAAAGGACTGTAGTTCTTCTCCTAAGATCTGGAACAAGGAACCCTCAGGAGGGGCCTTTTGGGGTTGTTATAAATCGACCGCTTCACAAAAAGATGAAACATATGAATCCCACTAATATTGAGTTGGCAACTACATTTGCTGACTGTTCTTTGCATTTTGGTGGGCCCCTTGACGCAAGTATGTTCTTGTTGAGAGCTGGTGAAACTACTGGACTTCCTGGTTTTGAGGAGGTCATTCCTGGAGTATACTTTGGTTCCCGAAACAGTTTGGATAAGGGTTCGGGGTTGGTAAAGAAGGGGACACTTAGGCCTCAAGACTTCAGATTCTTCATGGGATATGCAGGGTGGCAACTGGACCAACTAAGAGAGGAAATTGAATCTGACTACTGGTATGTTGCTGCATGCAGTGCAAACTTGATATCTGGGGCTTCCCAAAGTTCTTCCTCTGATGGTTTGTGGGAAGAAATTCTGCAACTAATGGGAGGACACTACTCGGAATTGAGCCGCAAGCCTAAGCAAGACATCTAGTTCGTTCTTGAGTCACTTCAACCTGAAAACAAGGTCATCCTGCAATGAGAAGTTCGTCCAAATGTACAGTAGTTAACTTAGAGACATAATTAAGTAGAAATTTCTTTTTTCCCTTTCTTCCCCCCTTTTTTTTAAATATATAAATAAGGTTTCTATTTATGCATGTAAGTACCAGAGGTTTAATGTTCTGAATAATAACCTTTACTGCAGACATTTGATTTAAGTTGCAGGTTTCCTTTACATATGTTAGGATAAATATTTGTTTCACTCATTAGGAATTCCAGATTTACTTAACAGTTATAATTTGGCACTCTCTCTTTATCATATGCATGTCTTTTGACAGTTCATTTTTCAAGAAAAACTTTGCTCCATAAGCATACATGTTATCCTATAATTCTATTTCCACCTACACTTTCGAAGCTATTTAATGAAGAAAGGAAAGGATTTACATTCTCTAAAAATTGTAAAACTGAGGAACACTGTACTATAGAAAAGACCAATCCCCTCCCATATAAGGCACAAGTCCACGTACAAAACAAGTATGACCCTTGCTCTATTAGCACCGTCATAAGTCTAAAATGAAAAACTAAACAGACTTTACTCTCAAACTGGCCAAACTTCTCATCTGCCTTCCATCACCCTTGGCTGGTCCGAAAGCTCCATCTGCTACCCAACAAAATAAATATACAATCACATTATTCTTTCTCTGGACAAGGCAGCAAGGCACCATATTTAATGATAACTACTTGTAGCCTAAGCAGTTCTTGGCTTTTTCTTGTAGTCTGATCGAGAATTTTAGCCATTCTGTTTTGACATCCGTGCCTTGCGTACTGCCTCTTGTATTTGTCTTTCATGCTCTTTTAGCATGTCGTCCATGTTCCCCCCTGGAGGCACCAACGGTCCAGAGAAAAGTATCCTGTTTCTCTTAGGTGCATAACCCTGAAAATTCAGATAAGTTAAGCCCTCGACATACTTATAAGATCTGAAATACAAATATTGCTCAAATAAGCATAAGATACAAAGAAGCTAGCATGGAATGCAGACTGTTTTGACTTTTACGTATAAAACAAAGTATCCACTCAATAGATGTGCAGTTCAACTTGCATGCAAATTATGTATAGATTGCTTAGAGCAAATAGAAGTTGCAGTTTTGAGAACATACTACTGAGTCATTGTTCGACGTCCTGCCAACATCCTTGAGTTGGTAATCCGATATGTCTGCTACTGATTGACGCACTTGAGAGCTTTGTCTTGTGAGTCCTCCACGATGTTGAAAAGAGACTAGCGATCGTGCTGGGACTGATAGACCAGGATCATCCTCTATCTTCTTATAAGCATATCCTATCGCGTTGGGGTGAATCATTGAGTTAGAATGAGAATATCCATTGTTCAAATTTCCTCTTGGGGGCTCCATAGGGAAACCAGTTCCACTGCCCTCCTGTGGGTTGTACTTATAACTTGTGAACTTGCTAGATTGTCCCTGTTTACAAGATTCAATAATAATCACGATGAAACCTAAAGTGGTACTAAACAAAAGATAAAAAAAAAGCATGTGAACAGATAGAAAACCTGTCCTTCAGCAACAGCCTTCTGTTGTCTTGAATGACTCCTCGTGTCAGCTCCATGTCCTTTAACACTCTCGGCTTTTCTCCTGGGGAAGGACCAAAAAGCCTTTGTTAAGCAAAGGTTCTGGAGCATACTTTAATAGTCTGAGAGATTTTCTGATTCTTGTGTGCATCTATTATGTGTAGTTGTATACTCAAATGTTCACCTATGTAATCGTGCTTATTTTGAAGGAGAAATTAGATGGAAAATATATGACACGTGAAGATGTCTATTTATTTAGTTCATCACCAGTTATCAAGAATAATTTTCCATAGGCTTTTATGACATTGATATTTTTCCAGTATCATGTGTGAGGTACAGACAAGTGAAACTTTGAGTAAAAGAAGACCTTAATATGCAAGAAATGTCGGGATCTCCATGCAGATAGTCTTTTATAGAATAGGACGTTAGCAACTTACTTTTTGGCCTCCTCTTCTCTGATCTTGGCGTCAAGTTCCTTACTTGGAGGATAACTTGGTATGTTAGATGGCTCGCACGGTAGAGGATTTGATGTGAAGAACTGAAACCAAGATATGAAACCTGAATTCTCAGTATCATCTCAGCTACTGAAAATGGCTGAAGTTTTTTATATTATATTAGCAGGCAGGGAAGCTCCTACTACAGATGCATATATCAGAATGATAGAGAAAATATACCTCACTTTTAAGTGCAGAAGAAGCAGTACCCCTTTCCTCTGGATCAATAGAGAGGAGTACTTCCACAAGAGCCAAGGCTGATGAAGGAAACTCTTTGAATGTATCAGCAAGACGACGCTTGTATGTGCGCTGTGATTTAAAACTAGAAGCGTGTGGTAGTTTTGTTTTTCTCCAGTACTCGTCTGTAGGTGAACCACACAGCTTGAATATCTTATGCATTTGCTCCACCTACAAAATTTATTTGATTATTTCACTTGGTGCAGGATTTTCGGTTAATCCAAATAATATGACAAGAATATGAAACAGAACTATATTCATGCTAACAATAAATATATAATAAAGAATATTGAAGTACCTCTGTTCTTCCGGGCATGATAGGTTTCCCAGCAAACAATTCTGCAAGAATGCAACCTGTGCTCCACAAATCAATTGCTGGTCCATACTCTGTTGCACCAAGCAACAGCTCGGGAGCCCTGTACCAGAGAGTTACGACCCGACTAGTTAATGGCTGATTTTGGCCAGGCTCAAAGGTTGTAGCCAAACCGAAATCTCCAATCTTAAGAATTCCATTATTGTCGACTAGAAGATTTGAACCCTTAATATCTCGATGAAGAACACCACGGTTGTGGCAGTGTTCTAGTCCAGATAAAATTTGCTGCATATAACATTTAATCTGCAATCACGTAACAAGTGTCGTATAAGATATCATGATAGAGTTCTCAATGTTATAACTAGGTAGATTTGGAGGACAAACACTGTATGTTATCAATTTGTAGTTTTCTCATGTACAGAGGGTGCAACAATAGTTTTGACCCCATAAATAATAAGACAACAAAAAGCTACATACCTGTGGTTCGGTAAATTTGACCCGCGGTGACGCTAGAAGTCCAGCAAGATCGTGCTCCATGTAATCAAATACAAGATACAAGCTTCCTGATACTCTTGATGTCACTATAGCATCAAGCTTCATGACGTTTGGGTGGTCTAACCTACGTAGGATACAGATCTCCCTTGCCATGAAACGGACACTCTCGGGGTCCATCTTAACAAATCTTACTTTCTTCATTGCCACAGTTTTATCATTTGTTAAATCACGAGCCATGTAGACGCTACTGTATGTTCCTTGGCCGATCTGCGTAAACGTGGGCATTTTTTAAGTAAATACACCAAATATGAATAAGAAGTTTCATAATCTCTATGTACATATTAACTCTTTCAAGAAAGTATAGATATGCCACAGCTTCTTTCTCACAGTTGCAATTATTAAGAACTGAAAACTGAGATAAGATAAAGCGAAGAAGTTATAGAACTAACTTTGTTCAACTTCTCGTACGAATCTGCACTTCGAGGAGACCAACCTTTAATGGCCTCTGCCGCAACTGAAGACAGCCACGACGGCCATCCTGCGGCTACCTGCTCGCCTTTGACACCATTTGGCATACTTAGAATCCTAGACATTGGCTGCTGCATTCCATTAGCTCCCTTCAATTCCGTGGTTGAATTCCGACGATGACCATTTTTAGGCCTTTCAATGATTCTTGTCTTGGAATTTTCCTCAGCATTTGCAGGCGGAACGACGGTCATGTTGGATTCTATTGATGTCTTGGATCTTGAATGAAGGGAAGCTTCATTGTTTTTATCCCCTGGTCCTACTATAACCTCGTCCGTCTTCAAGGGAGAAACCACCTGTGCTGAGGATTTGCTTGGGTCTTTTTCTTTCTCCTTTTCATTTTCTGCAACAAAATCTTCTGTATCTGATCTTTTTGAACAAAGACAGCCCATCTTTTCTCAAAAAAACTCTATTCTTGATGTGAAGAAACCTGAGGTTCAGAAAAATGCATGGCAGCCCCAAACAACATCAGAAATAAAGGCAAAAACGAGTATGTTGATCACACAACTCCCTTTTTGCCACAATGCAAATCTACAGGGAAAAAGATAATTCTTGAAAATTCAAGACAGCAGAACAAGAATTCAATTCTTCTCAGAAATCCCAAAACCAGAGCCACTCAAAAAGGGCTTAAAGCTGAATAAGTTATGCAGCCGGAAATATATGAGAAGGAAGAAGTATTTGGAGAATCCAAAGAAACACAACCGGAAAAAGAATGACTAAATTTCAAAAGCCCGGACCAGAATCAATCATTACATCAAAGAGGTGTACTCTGTAATTGGAATCTGAAGCATATGAAGATATATACACAAAACACAATATGTATATTCAAGTTATGCGTATGAATTGATGCAAGAGTTCTGGTCAAGGTTTGAAGGTGCCTAATAAGAGTTTTGGGTTCCAGAAAATTTTTGTTTTTCTTCTTGAAAATCAGTAATTGCTGCTATCAGCGAATAACCCACATTTTCTACATTTTTTTTGCAATTGATGCATAACATCAATTCTTTTTTAAGAAATGCAAAAAGTATTAAAAAAAAAAAAGAAATAAACTAAAGTATATCCAAATTTTGCTGATGATTGAAGAGGGGAAGAGAGAGAGAGAGAGAGAATTACGGGAAGAGGTGGGCACCTAAAAATGCGTGCGACCATCAGTTACAATTGCATGTTCTTTGAGAAAGTAAAACTAAGACAGTTGATTGATTACCTTAATAGGAATGTTGGGTGACAGGAAAAGCAGAGCTGCCTCTGTGTCTGTGCAGAACCCAAACGTTGTTGCATGGAGACATAGTACCTCTGCATGCATCTTCTTCGTCTTCTTCTTGTTCTGCAGTACTTTGTTTTCACACACAACACACAGTGGAGGTAGGACTTTATTTGGTGGGAGTTGCAGAAACGTTATTGAGTTTGAGCTGAAGCCCACTTCCATATCGCCATTGTTCCAACTTGAAGACGTGCGTGGCATTAAGACGCACGTGGGTCCCATATTGTAGTTGAGTGCCAACGTGGAAATTATCCTGCTTGAAAATTCTTTAATTGGTTGATTGTTTTGACAAGTACGCATTTATTAACTCTGATGACAAGTAATTATTATATCCATCCTTTGTAAGTTTTCATGAAAAGAAAAATCCATTGTGTAGTGCTAACTGCCTAACTGCTACTGGTAATGGCATACCCAACTAAGACAAAAGCACTGTCAATTCCGACTATGCTATTTATATGCCGTTTTTCTGCTCCTCTCCTGCCCCAACACTCCAGCCCATCAAGTTTTGGGCCTACTAAGATGAGATCTTGGATTTGGGGCTACTTTGGCCATTGGGCTGGGAAACATATTTCTTTTTTGGCTTCAAATATATTAATGTAATCATATATATAATTAATATTTTAAAAAAAATTAGTCAAATTATGATTAAAAGCTATGCAAGTTCCAATAATATTTTCCAAAAACAGCAGGATCATATTTCCCTCTGAAATAAAATAAAATAAATGTTTGTCTAGTCAGAAAAAGAAAGGGAAAATTGGGAGTAGGTAGCAGAGTGGATGAGTGTGAGCATCATGAATGACATTCTCATGCAGAAGCTCCAAAGAAGGTGTCCAGTGGACAGGCCACAACGTTTTCTCTGCACATCAACACGTGTTCACCGCCATGCACCCTCTCCCTCTAATTTATCCATCTTCCTATCACTCTCTCCCCATCCAAATCCACACTTCATCCTCTCTTCTCTTAATTACTTTCATCTCCCTTTTGCATGCCCCCATAAGAGAAATGGATCTGATCAACAGTCTGCTCAACTTTGTTGTGCCACCAGCAAGCCTTCTCATGCTGGCCTTTACTTGGCCCACTCTCTTCTTCATCACCACCTGTGAATGGCTTTACAACACTTACCTTAACAGTGAAAACATGGAGAACAAAGTGGTTCTCATCACTGGTGCTTCTTCTGGGATTGGTGAGGTAATTTCCATCCACCCATTTTTTATTTTATTTATATGTTCCCCTTTTAAACTACATGATTTATTATATGCATGCATATTTAAATTTTTTAGCAACTCTCAAGAATCACGAAATGCTGTGGGTAATTATTCCACTTTTGATTTTTAATATATACTGGATTTTGTAATTTAAACCCTAATCAATTTGAGATAAAGAATTCCAGTGTCATGCGGTGCCAGTATCTCATGATATTCTTTATCTGTGGTGGGGACGATGGATGGATGGGTAGCATTTATTTTTGGTGAACAAGGATAGAGAGTTGATCTGTTCATTGATTTGAACATATATAAAGATGTTCATGTTCTTAATTCTGTATCCTGAAGATCATAACCGATTAACCAACACTTGTTGCAATTAATACAGCAAATTGCTTATCAATATGCGAAGAGAGGGGCCAATCTTGTACTGGTTGCACGAAGAGAGCACAGGTTACGAGGAATAAGTGAGAATGCAAGAAGGTTGGGGGCGCCAAATGTGTTGATAATGGCTGCTGATGTTGTCAAGGAGGAAGAATGCAGGAGATTTATCAACGAAACAATCAACTATTACGGACGTGGTAAGCCTGGTGCTTGATAATTTATGCATTTTCTTAAACTCTGATGCTTCATCATTTGATCAACAGCTACAAGATCTAATTTTGACTTGCATATAAACTAACACAAATGTGATGGAGTAATCAGATTAAAGATTTCGGTATTCCAATCTCTGTTTCCTTTTCCTTGTTTCCCTCTTTCAGTGGATCATCTAGTCAACACTGTCAGTCTTGGACATACTTTCTACTTCGAGGAAGCTTCAGACTCGAGTGTGTTTCCCATTTTAATGGTACGATCTAGAAGCTGAAGTTTCTGCTGCTGTTGCAATTGCAAAAATTTTCTGCTGCTAGAGAGTTACCCGTGAGATCATTACTAGTTTGTGTTCATGTTCAGGATATAAACTTTTGGGGCAATGTATATCCAACCTATGTGGCGCTGCCTTATCTTCGGGAGAGTAATGGCCGTATAATAGTGAATGCCTCAGTTGAAAATTGGTTGCCTCTGCCAAGGATGAGCTTGTACTCTGTAAGTTAACTCTCTCTTTGTTGTTCTAGGATCACTTACAAGGGAAGGAAATAGTCAAGTTTGGATGATTCGTGTCTATTTGATGGGATAGAAAAGGAATAGGACAGAAATAATAATTACAAATAATATATATTTAGATAAGAATTTTATAGCAGTTCTAAATTAATTAGAATTTCTTACACATCTAATATCGTTCCTAGTTGAATTCCATTTTTTCATTGGATTAGGACACTTTAATTGTAAGTTTGTAAATACATGGACTAGACTCAATTGTTTAATACCCTTTTGATCATTGAATTTGTATTTACTTCAGAAATTCAGTTTTTGTATAGTTTACATCATTGTTACTTACTGCAGATGAAATTGTTATTTTCTTTGCCTCACTTTTGCAGGCTGCGAAATCAGCACTCATAAACTTTTATGAAACGCTGAGATTTGAAGTGAAGAATGAAGTCGGGATAACGGTTGCAACACATGGTTGGATCGGTACTGAAATGACCAGGGGTAAGTTCATGGTGGAGGAAGGCGCAGAAATGCAGTGGAAGGAAGAAAGGGAAGTAAGTTCTATCCCCAGATTGAAGGATCAATTTGTGGCTTCTTTCTTACAATGGAAAGAAGATTCCTTCATCCTTTAAACCAATCGATGTCTTCATTCATTTGTTTTTGTGCATTTCTGTTAAGGTACATGTAACTGGCGGGCCAGTGGAAGAGTTTGCCAAGCAAATTGTTTCAGGAGCTTGCAGGGGAGATCCATACGTGAAATATCCAAGCTGGTACGACATATTCTTCCTGTACAGGGTTTTCGCTCCCAAAGTCCTGGACTGGACATTCCGCTTTCTTTTGACAAATGGTGGTGCCAGAAGAACTTCTTTCATCGGCACGGGGAGGCCACTTCTTGAGACTTCCTCTCCTAGGAGGAGTGCGGTTATGGAGGGTTCCTCCCCTAGGAGACTTCCTCCAGGCCCTCTGACCTTTTCCCCAGCCTTTCAGCAGCAGAAAAGCGAGTGAATGACTTCCCCACCAAGCACATCATCAAACTTCTATTCCGTGTTTGTTTTTGCTTTTGTATTTGTGTAACTGTTTAACAGAGTTCTTAGAGGGACACATGCGATGTGGAGATTTTTTTTCACTGAGTTGAATAAGAAGCAATAGTTTGCTTCCTCACTTGTGATTTTCCATTGCATTCTGAGCAAATTATTCAACAGTTTGCTTCCTCATTTGTGATTTTCCATTGCATTCTGAGTATGCAAAATTATGATTTTCCACTGCACTCCCATAGACTATTGAACTTCATATAAACATGGACAAGATTGGAAGTGAACATGAGCCCGAGTCTGCCGTTTAAGCCTATTACTGCAGCATCCAAAAACATACATCAGAGTGGCGTTGCCTTCCAACGGTAGGCATTGTACAACAGCCGTGAGATGGGTTTCATGGTAGCACACTGAATAACTATCTCCTCACATCTCCAAAGTTCTAGATACCATCGCACACAAGCTAATCAGAGGTTCTCATAGTGGGCACAGCTGCAGGGCCAGTAGGACCTCCGATGTCTTCCACCATCTTCTCCCCCCTTTTTGGTCCACCGTATTCACGAGAGGCACGAGCTTCCTGCACGATGTCCGTTGGATATGTTAGCTTATCCTTAATGGCCTCCTTCACGCTTCCTACAGCACCATAGATGTTTTTTTTGGCCGCAATTCCCCTGTTCAATCGCGAGAGTAATTCATACATTCCTGATAATAGGAGGCGGCAAAGCAGAGTTGTTGTACAATGTTATATTATATAGCTTATGAAGAATAAAGAATCACCTATCAGCCGCTGTGTCCCAGTCTGCTGCAGCCCTCTGCTTAGCCTCATCGTAGACACCCTCTTCGTTTAGCTTCAGCTCTTGCATCTTTTGTCTAGCTTTGAATTCAGTTTCCCCGTATTTCTCCTGCAGAACCAATTTGCACAGCTCAGTTGTTTTTAGGAGAATTAGACAAATATATTTAAATTGGGTCACCTCATTTATATCGCCGCCTTCTAGAGCTTTCTGATCAAGATCTCTTGCGTTCCCAGTAAAGTAGTCCCTAGCTCTCCGTGCTGCAGCCGTGGCCGACTCCTTCAGCTCAGTCATTCTAGTGGCAACAGCACCCGACTCTTCTTTTGCTTTCGCAGCCGTGTACTTGGTATACTCGCTGACTGTCTCCGTTACAGTATCAGCAGATTTCTTTACCTGATCCACAGCATAATCCTTATACTCACCTGTTTTATCTGATGCATAGCTTGCGTATTCACCTGCCTTGTGCATTGTAATTTCTTTCGCCTTTTCGGCTTTATCCATGGCAGAGTCCTTGGTCTCCATGGCCTTCTCCACAGCGGAATCTATGCATTCGTCTGCTTTTCCTATTGCGGCATCCTTGGTTTCCTTGGCTTTCTCAGAAGCGTAATCTTTATCTTCACCGGCTTTTCCCATTGCCTGATCTGCTGCATAATCAGTATAATGCCCTGTTTTCCCCATCGTTCCAGTAGTATAATCGGTACTGTCAGTTTTACTAGTAACTGTCCCCTTAAGTTGCTCAAACGTATCTCCCACAGATTTGAGTATGCCGCCAAGAACCCCAGTTCCTCTGCTTTCAGGTGCCTGTTGATAATTATCTGGACGCTGATACTCGAGCTCAGCTACCTGTTCATGCCTCCTCTCTTTGTTCACATCACTGAGCTTGTCTACAGCAACTCGGGCCGCTGCTTCAGCATTCTCTTCTTGTCTTGAAGCCATGCCTTCTGATTAAAGTAAATATAAACTGTATGCGACTCTGCCAACCATATTCATAAGAAAACGAACAAAGATATATGTCTATTCTGTAGCAACACAAGCAGAAACCGGAAAACAATCTACAAGAGAGTAACAACGGCAAGAAGAAAACAACCTGAACTGAAACTCTGAGCTTATATCCGATTAGACTGATTCTTTAAGCAGGTGGATCTTGGTGGTGCTTAATCTTTCTTGGTTTCAGCTTATATTTTCTAGTCAATTTATCTCCAAAATTCTTTTAGGAAAGACACGACATGTGCTCTGGCATTGACACGTGTAAGAGACGTGGAAGAAGCTTGAGCCATCGATCTTTGTGTCCCTCACATGATGCCCCACTCAATGTTTTGCTCGTCATCAATATTTCAATGTGATGATGTGGTCTCAATTATGTTGTCTAAAATCTTGAAGAAATACTGAACTAAGGACATTTAATTGCATAAACATAAATACAAGATTTAAGGGCCAGACAATACATTGTTGCACTTGCCGCCTGCCAACTCCCAACTCATCCCCGATGAAATTGACCATCAATGAGAAAAAAAAAAAAAACAGAGCAGGAAAAAATTGGTGCTCCATGCAGTCCTCAGGAGGACAATTCACTTGCTGGGAACGCGACATAACTAAAGATAATCTTCGACTGAAACGCTAAGCTGCTCCTCGTCAGTTGTCAGCGGCCAACCGCTCGTTTCGCCTCCCCAGTTGCCACCATTTCGCTGCCATGTGTTGTGTTCTTCCTCCAAATGATTCACTTTCTTCCCCTCTTCAATAAAACTTGACTTGTTTTTTGAGTCTAACAATCTCGCATCGACAGCCAAACCAGCGTCGGACGATGCCTTCTGCACCGACCGCGGCGACATCCCGACCCTCGCGCTGGCGGGTAATACCAAAGGAAAATTGAGATTTTGCGGGGAAGAGTTTCCTCGGAGACAGTAGAATGCGACGTCATGTGCAACGGCGGCGGCCTCGGGGGGGGCATAGGAACCGAGCCACAGTCGCTGCGGCGTGGCGGGGACCCTCGCGCTGGCGGGTAATACCAAAGGAAAATTGAGATTTTGCGGGGAAGAGTTTCCTCGGAGACAGTAGAATGCGACGTCATGTGCAACGGCGGCGGCCTCGGGGGGGGCATAGGAACCGAGCCACAGTCGCTGCGGCGTGCCGGGAACCCTGATCTCGGACACCCATTTGCCCCATTTCCGGCGACGAATCCCTTTGAATTTCTTGTGGGATGCTGCGGTGGAATGGCAGTTGGCATAAGCAAGTTCATCTGAAGAACAGCTCATATTTTGTTGATGGCGGCAAGTGGGAAGCAATGTAGTTTGGAAGTTTAAGGAAAGGTGAGTGATTATATAAGTTGAAGATTAGAAAGTCAAAGTGATTTATAAATGATATTTAGAAATGGGAAGTCAAGATTTTCAAAGGTCAAAGTAAAGGGTGTTCACTTTTTAATTTTAATAATTCCCCACTTGTGCAGGTGTGAAAAGGGCTGGCAAGACCAACTTGCGCTCTTATTTTGTTTCTTATAAGGATTGGGTGGGAGGTGACTTAAATTTGCAATGGAAATAGTGTTTTGGTTATGGAGAAATTAATGTGTTTGAACAAGAAATGGAGTTGAGGATGAAAAGTATTTTGGTGTGATATTTTGTGACATGAATAATAGTGAAACAGAGATTGGGGAGAAGTAGAAAAGAGTAAGAGGGTGCAAATCTTTTAAGTTGGTCAAAATGGAATTGGAATGGGGAGTGCTTACTACGGCTTTCCCAAATATCATCATTCATGACGTCATATAAGTGGTCGGCCAGGTTTTGTACTAATGACTAATGACTAATGACTAGTGATATGATACACACCACCCTCCATTTATTTTACTATGTAATTTTGACCTATTCCATATCATCAATCATCAATCTCAATCATCTCTTCTTTTACTCTTACATCTAAATTATTTGGACAACTACTCCAATATCTTATTTATTACTCATCTGCTTCAATCGGTTGGCAGTTCCTCCACTTACAACATTAATCTATTCATTCTCTTCCACAAAATCTTTACCATTTCTATTTCATTTGCATTTTATCTACTTCATGTATGCTTAATCTTCACGTCGCTCACCTCCCAACCAAACCTCAATATTATAGCATCACAAAAAATAAATTCAAAAAATTACTTCCTCAAAGTTAATTAAAATATCCTTCAGTGCAGTTTACCACGACGAATGCGCTGCCTTTGTTCTAACCAACAAGATCACGGGTTAGTTGGTTATTTTAATGAGAGGTCCCTTTAAGATTCTTAAGGAATATGGAGAGCTTATCCACACTGGATAAATCATGGTGGCAATATGGTAATCGAGCTTGTATACTTTGTGATCTCAATGAGCTAGAAAACTATGGTCATCTATATTTTCAGCATTCATTTTCTGCAAAATGTGTTGTACTTCTCAAGAAGGTGGGATTCTGCTGGCC
Organism: Sesamum indicum; assembly: GCF_000512975.1. Lineage (NCBI taxonomy): Eukaryota > Viridiplantae > Streptophyta > Magnoliopsida > Lamiales > Pedaliaceae > Sesamum > Sesamum indicum. Next base: position 291,832 of record NC_026146.1, on the reverse strand, counting down.
TTATAGGAATTGGGAACAGGGGATACAGTGGACCGTGAGCAGGTGGCTAAGCCAACATCTAGTACATGCAGCTTTTTCGAGCTGTTTGAACTTTTTTGGTGTACTACATCTGAAGGGCGAGAAACATGAGACGTTTTCAATAAATTCAATAGTTGTTGGAACAAGTGGTGAATACTCTGATAGATTTAGCCCAGACCACTGAAAGATAATGGAGACAACTTTTCTTATTTACCAAACACTATAATATGCCATAGTTCGTTTCGGGAGGTTGGAGTTTTATAAAAGAAAGAGACGGATAGAGCTCTAGCACGATGCTCAAACTAGGTTGGATTTTTGTAGAAGAAAAGAGACTAATAGAGCTCTAGCACAATTGCGTATACTGCGAGCTGAAAACTGTACCCAAAATTACAAAAAGAATAGCAAAAGATAAGGCATCAACTAGTTTCCTTTTCATTTGGAAAGTTTCAGGTGAGCAAATTAAACTGTAGTAGAATATATACATAGACCATCAATATTGTTTACTTCCTACAAACATGGTGCAAGAAATAGTAGTAGTGGTACAAGGGAGGAAACGGGAGCGAAACAGTAACATTTGGCAGCAAGAATGTTATCTATACCGCAATCTTGAATTGCTAACTCTTTTATCCAGGTTTTGGAGAGAATTATTGCAGAGCATTTGAAATAGAATAAATGAAATCCAAGAAACCAGTTCCCTTGAGTAGGCCTCTGCCAGTTAATAGTTCAAAATCCAACAGCAACAAGAAGCCAATTACAGCTGCCTTTCCATTTATCAACTCATTCTTCCTTGTAAAACCAAAACCCTCAAGATCTTCATCAATGATCATCTTTACCTGTCAAGAACACAGGGCAAATTGGTGTATCTTAGTATGTTTACATTATGGATGAGCTAATTCATTGATGAAACTATTGGAAACTCTTTTACCTCATCAACATTGACATCTGATGCCGTTACACCAGGCTGAGCCTTCCCACTAAAAACTATCTCTGTAGATGCATCAGATTGCAAGCTTCCACTCATGCTTATGTAGATATTCTCTCCGTCAGTTTTCACAGGGTAGACAAAGAGTGTTCTCAGAGGGGGAGTTAGGGCTCGAAGCACAGGATTCTTAGGATACCACTCTTTAATGTCTCCGCTTCGCAAATCAAATGTGCTATCAGTTGTCGGGCACACGATACATCCATCCTGCATCAGTCATGTCGTGCCTTGTTGAAGAATAAAGTTTGTTCTTGCATAGAGCGCGTAGTGAAACAAGAGGAAATCAACAACTTTAAGATCATTTAAGAGCAAGGGCAATGGTTAACCTCACATGCCAAAGACACATTTCTTTCATCAACAGGGAGTTCAAAAGGAGAAGAGAGATTCATGAACACAGGAATAAGCACAAGAGCACAGTGCATATCCAAGCTTGCGGTATGACATGGAGAGTTGTTCCGCTATTCAAGTTCAACGAGATTTTACACATGCAACGTTCAAGAGCAAATTTCAACCTCATAACTTGAAAACCATTCGAAAACCCTGCCACACATTTTATAGTGTAATAACTCATTCTTAAGTCTAGTGAGAATGAACTAACATCCAGTCACTGAAATCAATTAAAGGACTTGACGAGGAACAGTCTATCAGTACCAATTCAAATTTGTTTATGTGGTGCTACAATATTCCTTTATATAAAGTCTTTGGCAACAAATAAATGATATTACTAGACACATATATAATCACAGAATCTAGCCCACAATTTCACATTTCACTAGTGCTACCCGAAGAGATCATCTCTAACTAGTGATTAGTAATTAATGCATTTGAATCAGTTTCAGGTAATTAAGCATCTATAAGAATCAAGAACATGCTAATCCTTATATAAATCCACAAAAATACTTACACAGAAACACCCACATAAGTAACTCAAAAACGATATTGTTGTTGTATTTGGAAAACAACGAGATCCATTAACACAAAAAGGAAAAACTTTCCCACAGAAAAAGGATAAGAAATTTGTGACATTAATTGCTAAAGTCATGACATTGAGAAAGAAAAGAATATATCTGACAGTACCTGAGTGAGCTTAGCATTGAGCAAGCCTTCAGAATAGGCACCCTCTGCAGGAGACCTGTTCTCTATTGCATAAACGTCATCTTTATACCATAACAGCAGTATAGTCTCCCCATCTTGTATGATGACGCGCCGTTCTCCTTTGGGCAGCGCAGCCAGAGGCACCACAGGGACCCAGTTCTTGCCATCATCAGCCGCGACTGAGGATGATGAAGACGATGGTGGTGATACCTCAGTGGCCTTGCAAGTGATGAGCCTAATGCTGGTGCGGGAGGATGTTAGAGGAATCTTGGGAGTGGGTTTTGTGAGAAGGGGGAAATGGTGGGAGGGTAGCGGTCTGTGGGATGGGGCGGCAGAGAAAAGGCCGGTGGTGGTGAGTTTGGGGGCTGCAATGGCCATGAGTGGTGGTGCTTATGGGAGGAAAATGGAGAGTTGAATAATGTTGGGAAGTAGAAAGAGTGAAGTCCATGGCCACAGAAAAACAAGATATGCCAACAGCCTATGCGGCTATGGATTTGTAGTGGTTCTCAAATTATACAAATTTGCTTTTTTCCTTACTTCTTTCTAAATTCAAATCCAATCTAAGAGTAAGACTATGGGCCTCCTTTGTTTGGCCCATATACCACACAACACGTGTTTACCCCAATCTAGGGTTTGGCCCATATACACACAACACATGTTTACCTCATATACACACAACATATGTTTACCCCAATCTAAGGTTTGGTTGTATGTATGGTATATATATAAGTAAGCCCATTAAGAACAAAATGAGAATGAATTTGAAATTGTGTTGATTCAGCTTTCACTTTCTGTTGAAATTCTTTTTTTCTCTAGAAAGTAATGAAATAAATTGCTAGAAAATAAAAGAGTATAGACGAGAGAAAATGTGAGTGTTATTCCTTACTTTTTGTTAATAACAGAGAGATTCATTGAAATAAAATTGTAAGTACAAAATTAAAGTGTTATTTTTTTTTTTTTTTGTGTGTGCTAAAGTTATAGTATGAAGGTGAAAGTTGTAGCATGGAAGTAAAAATTATATAGTATCAAGGTAAAACGTACCTTCCCCATCTGAGGAGAGCCTTTCCATTTATAGGCAACCATCAGCCAATTGAAGAAATCAAATCCCCCACAGGATCGATGGAGGACTCTCAAAGTTTTAGTGGAGCATAACCTTAAAATGTTTAGATCGGACTGAATCCCCCCCATAAATTCGTCTTCATCCTCTCCCCAACAGTTCTAGGATTGGTGATTCTTAGGGGCGATTGGAGTCCGTTGTGAATGAGGGCATCTTCTAGGTATGAGGATGCCTTCTCGAATTTTTTGTGAGATGGTTGAAGAAACGCCTTTTTCTAGCCGTAGTCTAAGCTTTTAAAGTTTAAATATTACTTTGGGAGCACCACGTGTCCATGAAGAGGTGGCTAGTCCTTATCAAGTTCTGTGGGGTATGCTTTCAAAAGTTCTATGTGGATGTCTAGGCCACCCATGCACGCCATGTAAAATGGACTTTGACTTTAGTTGAGGGATTCCCAATTTCTAGACTTTCTTGTGGACCCATGAGATCCTTTTAGATTTGAGTCTTCTCAGATTTTGGTTAATGGGGGTTTTTTTTAATTAATTTAATTATTTCTTAGGATAGTTCTTGTTAAATTTCTTAAGATCTCTACTTTACCTGAATTGATCTTACGTTTCTTTAGACTTTTGTGATTTTTTTTCTTTTTAGATTATTCGGACTTTTTTAGCCCATTCATTTTTAGGAGCATCTTGATGAGAAGATTGTGATTGTTTTCTAAAACTAGCTGTTTTTTTGGTAAGGGTGGAAAATTTTGAGGGGTTAGAGGATATTTTGTTCATATACATGTGAAACTTTTTCCGTCACTAGATATAAAATGTGTTGAATGGATATACATATATGTATATAGAAACGTGTGGTCATATTTGTGGACTATATACACAGCAAATCTATATCTTTTATTTGAATCAAATCATTACAATAAAATAAAAATGTATAATGATTGGTCTGCAGCATATCTGGCAAGTTGCTATCGAGAAATTTGGGACACACAAAAATTACAACTGTTGTTTTATTTTTTTTCCTCAATGTTTTGGTTCTATTAAAAAAAAAAAAAGAAGATGGGAGTCCTCCAAGAAACAGTATCTGCTGAATAGTGATGACATGGCAAGTAGACAAACAGGGTTAGGTATAGATGATGTATAAATAGGGGAATTGGTGTATCCTCTCATTTCATTCTCTTTCCTTCTGATCCTCCCAAGTTCCCATGTCCGTGTCCGTGTCGGTGTCCATGCATAATATTCTTTCATTTTGATAATTATTTTCAGAAGAAAAGAGAAGCACAAGATCCATCAGTATGGGTGCGGGTGCGGGTGCGGGTGCAGGTGGGGATCATAATTATTGTTTTCTTGATGAGAAGAGATGGCATCAGCCTCAGCCTCAGCCTCATCATCATCTCAGATTGTTGCTCAACTTCCCCCCCGGAAACATTAATAGCATTTCTGCTCTTGTTGTTGATCATCATCAACTCAGATTTTCTGATGATTATCACAGTAATAATTTGTTATTAGAAGAAGGTGATGATCATGTTCATAATGACGATGATGATGAGACTGCTCATAATCACCCACACCACCACACAATTTACTGGGAATCCCAACAATTTCTCCTTCAGGTAATTTCAAACTTCTTCTTCTTTTCATATATATATATTCATATGTAATAAAAAAAAAAATTGATGATGGTGATGAGGTCAACTGCTTTTCCTCTGTCCATAAAGAAATTGAATGATTCCCTCATCATCATCATCCCTTCCAATATTCTTTGAGAGGTGCAATTATGGATTCTCACATCATCTTCCAGAGTTGGTTAATTCATTTCTTACCCACCCAACCTACCATATATTTCTACTTTCACTACCAAATTAACATATTTATATATAAGAAAAAACAATGAGTTGGAATGAATTAATTAAGTAAGCTGAAAATAGGAAAAGAAAGGATTAATGGTTTGAGAGTTGAGGAGAGGAGTTTTAAATGCGACAAATCCTTTTACCCGATTTTGCAGCTGGTTATGTCATTTCCACACGTCTTTAGTCCCCACCGCCTTATGTATAAATGTTTGGTGCTGTTGCCATCTGACATATATAATGATGATGATGATAATGTGTAGTGCACCAAAGGAATCAACAAATTCCATGCACATTACAAATATCTCAGCAAACAATTAATCTCTCTCAATCACAATACAAAGCACTAGTTGTTGGAGCCTGGAGGTGGAGGCTGGGTATCTATATATATATATATATATATATATATCAACAACTATCATTAAATATCTAATATACAGTGTGTGGCTCACATGTCATCCCATATTAATGTATATATCATGTGGATGTCGATATCTTCACTTCTCCCTTTGCATTTGTGTGCTTAATTATTAGACTCTCTCTCTATATATATATGTAAATCAATTTGGATGCTTTCAAAAATCAAACTTTTTTGGTTTAGTTACAAATTATTAATAGAAACTCTTCTTCTTAAGACCTTCAAATTAGCTTCTTTTCTTTTCTTCTTAATTATGAAATGTTGATTCAGGAGATATTGGATCAATGCAACTCAAGTGGTTCAAAATTGAAGGAAAACATAAAAAGGAACATAGAGATAGCTAGAGATTCCGACTTTTGTAATTGCATGGACAAGAGCTTGAGAGGCTGCATTAAGTGCCTACGCCGAGCAGCTGTCAATCAGCTGTGCAACAAAGGCTTCAATGCTGCCCTCTGCACATCCAAGTGGAAAAAAACTGATAAAATGCCCGGAGGGACGCATGAGTACATTGAAGTCATTGCTTGCACACAGGGGAGAAGGAAACAGATCCCAATCTTGGTAGAATTAGGGTTCCGGGATGAGTTTCGGATGGCAAAAGCCTCTGATGAGTATAATAAATTGATCGATCAACTGCCTGAAATCTACACAGGAAAACTCCAACACCTCAATGCCATTATTCGTGTAGTTTGTGAGGCAGCCAAGAAGTCAGCTGAAGAGCATAAAATTCATATGGGTCCCTGGAGAAAGAGAAGCTTTATGCAAATGAAATGGTCTGCATCCAGTGAAAGGAGATCGTTTCATTATCCCTCAAATGAACTTTTGGTCAGTTCATCAGGGCAGGAAACTGTAAATGCTGCAATATCAAGCTTCCAACTTCACATGGCATCAACCGTAAGAGTAGCTTAAAATATATGCTAGCTACCTCAAATCTTTGTAGGAATAATGATGAGTATTTTGTTTCTGCGGGATGCACAACTTTTTTAAATAAAAGTTTTTGTCGTCAAAAGTCATAGGGAGTGCGTGTGTTACGCTAAATACATAGGATGTGAGTCTAAAAACACTGTGAGTCACTGTCGGCGTTGGCACCAATGCCCACACCCTGCTCTCAGTAGTTTCCAGTCCTTACCCCTTTTTTTTTTTTTTGGTATTTTGGCTTAGTTTATGTCTAGAGTTTCAATCATAGAGCTCCCGATTAATACCTGGAAACATGGTAAGGCCATTTTTCTGGTTCGATTATCAGGTCACAAGAAGAAATGTATACTGTAAAAGAATGTCGTGGTAATCAGAGTTTCCCTGGCTGGAAGCTGGGAACTACTGCCAAGCCACTTCTTACAATGGTAGAAAATAATGCCCTTATAATCAGAGGCTACTACAAGACGGTCGTCTATGATTCTCTTCTCTATTTTACGTATTTTCATATCTGTAAATGGCTTCAAAAGCCCATGAACATTTTATCTTTCATGCTTCACCGCTGCACCTAAAATTCTTCTCACAACATTAAATGAATTTGCTACTAACACAGAATGGTACACATCTACAAAAGTCTGGACTTCTCTTACGCAATTCTTGACGGAACTTCATTGCATGAGTTGAGCACCAGTTCACCATAAAGTACCAGGCACAGAAATCATGCCTAAAATCCTTGGAATGAGAATGAAAGAATTCTAAAAAGCCCATCTGGGTTGTCTGCATGTACCTGAAACCGGAATTATATGGGCTATAGCATAAACAAGCGTGAAGAACTCTTAGCTTAGTGCCTTGAAATGATAGTGAAAAGTCTGCAGGGTAGAGCTTTAACAGTATCGAGACCTTGAACATTCTCACATAATGTTATATTCTGGAGAAAGGTATTCAGGAGAAAAAGGTACATACCCAATGGCCAGCATCTTCAAGGACATGCATTTCAACTCCCCCTCCCTCTTCAGCAGCTTGTTCCTCAGCAACGTGGATCCTGCGAAGGTCTTCCAGGGCCCATCTATGTAAACTTCTTTCTGCTTTAAGAAAATTAATATGTACGCCTCGAGGAACATCTTCCACAAGCTTCCTGCATTCTTGAAAATAACACTCGACACTCCCAGCTGTAGGAATTAATAATATAATATGCTAGTTTGGAAAATAAGAATTTCCTGGTTTCTTATTTACTAGATCTCATTTATTCTTGCAAACACTTGATTAAACATGAGGATAGGTAGAAAATTGTCCAACATATCCTAGAAATATAAAATTTTTATTTGTTTTGTTATTATTCGTTTTGTTCTTCGAGTGGGTTGTTTGGGTGGGGGGTTGGGGAGGGGATTCAAGAAAGGCAGTTACCACAGATTTGTCTCTTCATATGATTGATACATCTCTGCAATACCCTTGAGATCGAACACCCACGAGAAGTTTGACGATGATGCTCCGTTAACCCCATTCTGACGAAGATTAGTTACCACCCACTGAAATGAAGTAATATGTAAAGGACAATAATCAGAAGAAAATAGAAAAAAAGCATTACTTTTAAGCAACTTATAGGTCTCAAACTGATTTGGAGAAGCTCTAGCAGTAAACCTTTCAAATACATATTCCAAGATGGAAATATACTAACACAGTATTCGACATATAAAATTTACCTGTGCCACATCTTTTGAGAAGCCATCCTGAACAAGAGCATCCATCACATCCCGTTTGGAAGAGACCTTCCTTGAAGAATAATTTAAGAAAAAATTACAAGATAAGATCGATGCTCAATAATTTATGCGATCAATGTACACTATGCACAGATTGCAGAAAGGAAAAAAGTACATAGGTGACACTCTGACACAGTAAAATAGTATGTAAAAGAACATAGTGGTAATTCCAATACTTCATTGCATGACCTCTATATGTAAGTTTCTAATATCAAATATGGACAGCAACTTCTCTAGAATGAGTTAAACCATAAGATTCCAAATAATTCATTGGCCAAAACACAATATAATAGTCATGCTGTACCAAATGGGCAAGCAATGAGGAAAAAGAAGGGACTAACAGTTCAGCCGAAGACGTGGTTACCTCTTTTGGCAATGCACTCAGGAAAGAGAT
>NC_026146.1:274937-283352 GCF_000512975.1 Sesamum indicum | reverse complement strand
CCATCTGCACCAGCTCGAACTTTTCCAGGAGTAGAATCTAAAACCCAAACCTGAAATGCATAGGGAAGAGGCTGAGAGGGTTAAGAAAACAACAAACTCTACAAGATAGTTACTCAAAAGTGAAAAGTTTGAAGTACTATATATTATGAACTATTTTGCTCCCAAGGCCTCAGGACAACAAAAAAGGAATATTTTCTCAGGGAAACAGGATTGGGTAGAAAAACTCTTGGAACATTCTTCAGATTGATTATATCTGAAGAGAATCAACCCCATAAATGTATACTATCTGCTTCCAAATTTTCAACTATATATTAAAAAGAATACGGCGTTAAGAGCATAGGAATACCACGACTTACTCTAACAGGCCGAGCTAGTGGTTTTGCAACCTGATCCACCATGCTCAATGCAACTACAGGAAAAGTAAGACTGTTATTATTACACTGATTCAAAGGTGTCAAAGGATCCCTTATCATAATGCATCACAACTGTGATCTTCGGTTCACTAATATACACAGGGATCAACATTAAGTTACCTTTACCACCAAAGCTGTGACCAACTACCACTCGAGGAGTTAACTTCAGCTGACCAAGCTAGTCAAAAGAAGGAAAAAGTATTGTTAGCTGAAGGAACAATAAGCAAACTCACTTTTTCCATCACCTCTAGATTGAGAAGATAGAAGGTGAACAGAATTTGAGCCAGTTCGAGAAAATAATTCCACAAAGGTTATGCATGGCAATTCACAGTCATATATCCATACACTTTGTAGATTCCTGTCAAAGTATATAATACTACTGTCCCATGAACACTACTTTGTAGATTCGGACAAAATGACACTCATTCTCAGAATCACGTACTAGCTTTAAAACATCACGAGCAGCTGATGCAACAGTATGAGGCCCTCTCTTCTTTAGATATGCTGAATCACCATGACACCGCAGGTCTACGAGGAGAAACTGAGTCAATGAGAGAAGGAAAAACAGTAAGTTTTAAAATGCTTGTGGACTGGAGTTGATTAAGTGGAAATGTGAAGTAATGATCAATAAATAGTGTTGTTACAACAAATATTCAAAGTAAAAGTGTTTTGGGTGTAAACCAATAGTTGTTAAACTCTCCAATAAAACGCATTAGATATAATAAACTCTGGTAGTTAAGCTGAATGATGTCAATAATTCAAAAACTACAACCAAGTGCATTATTGATTTACCTGCCATTTAGGGAACTCTTTGGCCAATCTCCTAGCAAAAGTTCCTGTCAAAATTTTCAATAAATGGTTCAACATATTTCAAGAACCTAAAACAGAGTATACATGAATTTTCAAAGATCTGCAATCTTCTATTGGAAGCATGAAGAAAAACTTGATGCTAAAGTTAATTGAGTATATTCCCAGGAAGACCGAGTAATTTGAGTATGAGCCATGTTTTGCCAATCAAGAAGTATTGGAAAGTGCAACTTGATCAGAAAGTCTCCTAACTTATTTTTACTACCATTAAATGCAATGAAACTAATTTATTTTCACATAATCATACAATGACATTCATCTAACTTCAAGGGTAAACCTATTCTCTACAGAAAGATAATTTTTATTCAAATAATTAGATTCCCATGCAAATCTTTCATACAAGAGACTAATGTTTATGCACACTGACAAATTCTAACAAACAAACAGGGAAGAGGAGAAACTGAATAACTATATTTTCCACATAGAGGTTAAGATGGAAATTTAAACACCAAACATGTTTGCATTATTTTCAAATATGTGTTTTCTATAGTGAGTCCTAGGCAGCAATGTTAAGGGAAAACAAAGTGATGTCAACATAAAAACAAAATATAACTACTCAGAGTGTCCTATAGTCAATATTGATTTGCTTCCAAATAAATTATATTCCAATTAAAAGACTAGCACCCACCCCAATTTTTCCTGCTACCTAGAATGCCATGCAAAAGAACAGCAGTTGGAGGCTGCGGCGCTGTTTTGTCCAAGATGTAACTCCACCTCACCTGTGGAGCAACAGCTCAAAGGGACCGTTAATTGAAGTTCAAAAAACTAACAAAAAGGTAACCTTGAAAGAGAGTAGAGATCCTCTCCTGCAAATTGATGATGTTCATGGATATTATCTAGAAAATTTATGCAAGTAGCGTCATACTGGAAATGCAGATGATTCTCAGTAGCATCCCATGATAATTAAAGAAAAGCTAATCCAGAAAGCACCATTTTAGCAAAATTATTTCTACATCCAAAAAGATCAGGCATACATGATAAGCAGGGATGGGATTCTACTTATGATCTGTCTGGTATGATAATTTTTCACACCAGAGCCATACAGTTGCCACATATACACTTATCATGGGACACATGACTTGACTGGAAAGAACATATTAGGGTGACCACTTTGGCCTTAGTTTAAAATCTCTAGTGTTCAATTTCAGTGCATAATGATCCAAACATCACAGAAAATGCTTGCACCAGGCATTACATTCAGGAAAAGCAGAATTATAGCCTTGAATTAGCTTTATTTCATTCAGATTTCACCAAAATTTTAGTACTCTGAGTATACAAATTCTTTCCATGATTTTTTCTTGGAACAACCATATATGCATTAACTCTGAGTACTCAAATAACTGCATAAATCTTTTTTCTTTTTCTTTTCTTTTTTTTTTTTGGGGGGGGGGGGGGTTTTTTTTTTTTTTGGGGGGGGGGGGGTAATGATGATGTCACCTAGAAGTTTGATTGTCTCTCAAGAGGAATATACAGCATCACAATGACCGAAGTTACTATGATACAGTCTCTAATAAAAAGATGAACAGACTTACATCTGCTCCTTGAACAAGATCATAAGCCTGCACAGAGAAATCATCTAATCAGTACAATACTTCTGAAACAGAAGTATCTGAAGAGTTACACTTTAAAAGGTGTTGAGTTTAAGATGTTTTCATTTAAAAAAGCAGAAATCCAAAGAGAATATATATGCATTTTTTATTACCAAAATGTCAGCAGGCTTCACAACAATACTTGTTTGTGCTAGCCTCTCATCTACCATTGTCATGCGAATACTTGGACACATAGATCTTCCCCTCGAGTGACTCAAAGCTACCTGAGAGATGCCGATTATAGGGGCCGGCTAAAGTCAAGAAAACATCCGAGACAAAAGTAAAGTCAATTATATTTTTCTCCTATTTGAATGCCGATTTTAAGAGCCTGGCTAAAGTTTAAAATTTAAATTCTGCCACAAAATTCAAAATTTATACGAACAGTTATGAGTTAAACTATAAATAAATAATAATAAGGAAATGGCACATCAACTCCTTCAGTTGCATTGAAGCTCAAGTGCACTGCAGAGGTACATTCCAATTGATATCAAGTTAAAGGCAGGCACAAATGAATACCCCTTCCGTGTGCCATATTTAGATCATATTTTCACTATTTTCTGAATAAATTAAACCCTTGAAGTCGATTATACTTTGCTATTAAAGACAAGTTTTCATTTTCACTCCATTCAAACAACAAAACTGCACAGCATAGATATTGAATTTCGTCCCGCAATTTAATAAAAGAAAAAGAAATACATGACAAGCAGATTTGAACGAGAGACACTAAAAATCACCTGAGTGGAGTCCAGAGATTCCCAAGGTTACAAGACAAGAAAGACCAAACAAACATAATTCTAATTGTCACTTTCTTAGTGTTGAAAAGGAAAGAAAAATCACCTCGCCAAACGGCCTTCTGATGTTGTATTTCACGAGCCTGTGATTGATCGATGACGTGAAACCGAACAGACCAGCTGATCTGAATGCAGGTCGAATTTCACAATGCCGGCACGAAAAATTGGAGAGCGCCGACATTGTGATTGAGCTGATGAAACGCGAATCAAAGGCCAGCAAGGAGGAGAAATCCCAAGGACTGGGGCGGCGGATATAGGGGCAAATTAGTAATGTAAAAAAAGGCGGAGACAGCGAAGCTGGGTGGCGAGCTTAGTCGTGGCTTCAACTCTTTCTTTGAGGGGTTGTGTGTGTGTGAGAGATACGGCCTCTGTGTCTCCGCCAGAGGAAGAAAATAGACACCAGCTTCTGACTGTATATACTCAATCTAATTGACGGTAATGCCCTCATTTCTCTTTCCGCGTTCAAGGGAATAAAACAAACACAATAACAGCTACTATTTTTTCTTCTAATAAAAATACACACATAATGTGGTAATATCAATTACAAACAAGAGTAGTAATAATTTGGAGTGAAGTGGTATTAGGGGTATGTCAACCCAAGCCATGAACGTCATTTACAAAGTTTTTGGAATCTCAACATACTTTGGGCTCATACAAAATTGATATTTGACTTTGTTTTGCCAAGAGAGCATCTCAAAATGCCTACGAAACATCAGCGTACAAATGAACAATGTAGATGACACAAGCATGCAAAACTATGACTTAGAATATTGTTTACAATTTAGTATGTCTCAATGGTGTTACTAGGAGAATGAACTATAAGCTTGCGTATCAAATTCAAATCTGGATTACATTGTTCATCCCAGCACCCACCCCGCTATACAATTGAATAGCTACTAACTATATTATACAATCTCTTCAGTGTAACAAGCATCGATCATGCTTCAATTATAACCGGTCAGCCAAATATGGGAATTTCTGCAGCAGCCAAGTGACTCCTCTGATAATTACCTGCAAGAGAAGAAGCTAAGAGTTGCTTGTTGATCACCTTAAACTAAAAATACTTCTGCCATATCATGGTTTTTCATCAGAGGATAACTCAATTCAGTTGACAACGAATGAGTCTGATTTTTCAATCAATCTCATCATCTCAGGAAAGCAATGGGCATGGAATCGATTGCATATCATGCTGATAGAACATTTACTAATTGACCAAGAGGAAATATGACAAAAGATAAACACAGCCAGGAAATACACACCAAAGCCGTCTCTCCAGGCTTGATGGCAGGCTCGACACAGTCTCTTCCATAACTGTCATACCAAGTTCCACATTAGTGCAGTCATATCAAATGACAAACTACTGGAGTTGGGATTAAGGTTGCAAAAATTCAAGATCATGTCTGCTACAACCAATATAAGCAAACTACTAGGTTTCATTGCAAAAACAACACAACAAAAAAACTCACACTATTTGCCTCTGGCCATTCACTACATCCAAACGATAAAAGCTACATCCTTTGCTGAAAGGAAAAGGTTTTCCCTTCCAATCTGTGCCAATTTTAGAAAATCAACACTCACGAACTCAAGATGTCAAAAGTACTCAAGCAAGACAAGTGGGTAACGACCAATTGAGGCCGTGTCTTACCTAAGTGCCAAGTTACCCCCACAGCACAGGCATCCTCCTCGGATATATCATCAATAGCAAACTGCAAATCTGTGCTGATGGAATCCATAAACTGCTTAAAGAACTCAAGGATTGCCTGCAGTCATCATCAGTACTCTAATAGTTTAAGTACGAAAAGTTGAGAACTTCAAAACAGAATGCATATTAATGCAGTAACAAAAAACATCCAGAAACAGTTAAACTGTTTACTGAAATCGACTACATCAAAATCATAACCCACCAAGAAGATCACAACACAAGCAATTGAGAGAAATTGTCATTCTTATGATCTTATTGTGATCATATAACATGTAATTGAATATATTTCACATACAACTTCTCTTCCACCACAACTAATTGAAAGTTTCCTCTTTTTTAATTATTGATATCATAGTTATTACAGTATTTGCAACTCAAACATCAAGTTAGATAAATGGAGGTCTGAAATTCTGACCTTGCGGCCGATGAAGGGTCGAGGGAAAACAAGGTCCTCGTAGATGCAATTGAGGGAAATAAGGTCATCCACTGAGGCCAAATCGCGGCGGTTGATTCCGTCATAGAATTTTCTGACGACGTTGGAAGCTGATTGTAACTCCAGCGCAGAGGAAGCAACCGCCGTGGGGTTATTACTCCGAAGTACCCACCAATTGCTATTTGGGCGACCCCCAGAGGCAGCAGCACGCCCATAACTATGGAATGTTGGGTTCGGCAGAGCAGCAAGATTACCGGAAGTGGAAGCTGCAGTAGTAAAGGTGGAAGCTTGGAGATGGGGATGGAGGTGGTGTGATTGGAGATGGGAGGGGCCAAATTGGAAGATGGGAATTGTGTGAATCATCATCTTCTTCTTCTTAGCTAATCACCGTTACTTTTTTCTATTTATTATTATTGTTACTACACTTTTCTTTTTATTTTATGTTTTTTTCAAAGCGGCCTAAGAATTGATGAGCTCTGCTATATAATCATTCATTGGAATTGGATGATATCAATCACATTGATTTTGGATGTATTCCACTAATAATAAAAATAACATATACTAATCTTGTTTAATTCCTATTTTTCATTCACTTCTCATTTTAGTTGATGGAATTAAAACTCCTCGCAACAATTAATATAAACGACGGATTGCTGCTGTTGGCGTTGGGCGCGAACTGTGTCCTTTATGGAAAGTTTACGCCCCTGCAATGTCGTTTTCCTAATTTCTAAGCATGGAAGCAATCAATCTTCAACGCATGAGCTAATAGGGCGTGCACAAATAATCATTCTATCAGTCTAATGTCAATAATACATAGTTCATCAGGGGTGTGTTTGTGTGTGTGGCCCAATTCCGGGAATCGTCTTCCTATTTTGCTGAATGCATCATTAAACAAAAATAACATGAAATCATAACAAAAAGAAATGGAATTAACTCAAGGATATCCAACCACAAAACTGCAGTCAGGATCATACAATTGGTCCTCCGGGTTTCTCTAGGAAAAGAAAAAAGAAAACCACAAAATCCATCATGTTAAAACGTCCTAAAAAAGAAAATGACAAAACAAAACTGCTGTCCTGGATATGCATCAGCTCCCTCATCGATTGGCCTTTGCCACTCTCTCAATTTCATCCTTCTTCTTTATCGCATAGCTGCATCAAAATTAAGATACATTTGAAGATGGAGTGAAATATTAGGCAATGATATTATACCTTAAACAATAGAGACAGAAATATATTTTTCAAAGGCTAATCAAGTCAGAAAGAAACTACCCATTACCTGTTAGAAGACCCCTTCGCAGCATTGATGAGCTCATCAGCAAGGCATTCAGCTATGGTTTTAATGTTCCTAAATGCACTCTCCCTAGCACCAGTTGTAAGGAGATATATTGCTTGATTAACGCGGCGAAGAGGTGAGATATCAACTGCTTGACGTCTCACAACACCAGCAGAACCAATTCTGGTTGCATCTTCCCTTGGCCCACTGAACCGAAAGGAGTAAACAGCGTGTGTTTAACGAAAGGTCGAAAGAGATTGAAACTCACATACAATAGTCAAATACAAAACAAACATATGAACTGCAGCTTATGTAAATAGGCCTTGAACCTGGACAAAGTTACAGGTCCTATTCACAGAGATAAGAAGAAAAGTCCAGAGATTGGCAACGGTAGGACAATGTATGAAGCCATATTCAAGGATAGTTCAGTAAATTATTCCAAACACAAAAAAAAGTAACAACCAGTGCTTTGATACCTGTTGATCACAGCATCAACTATAATTTGAATTGGGTTCTGGTCTGTCAGTAAGTGGATGATCTCCATAGCATGCTTAACAATGCGAACAGCCATCAACTTCTTTCCATTGTTCCGTCCATGCATCATGAGTGAGTTGGTCAACCTTTCAACAATGGGGCACTGGGCCTTTCTAAATCTCTTTTGTTGGTACCTCCCAGCAGTGTGGGGCATGTAGATAGGGTGCTTTGCAGAAGTTGCAGTGATGTAATCCTCGACAGACATGTCACTTACCTATAAATATCGCGAATTTGTCAATAGAAAATATGTAATAATGGCTATTGAACCATTTCAATGATGTCCCACAGTATGATAAAATTAATCTTCACTGGACTTAATTGGAAGACTTTATTATTTCTATTCAAAATTCAACTAGATTTCCAATTCATATCACACGAAACAGTACTAGGGGCTAGCTTGTCAGAAGTTTTCCAATTTATACAGTCTATATCAGTGGGGAAAAAACTTATGTACCCAAAACATAAAATAACAAAATAAAAACCTTGTCACAATTGCTCTAAACCCTCAAATTCAGAATTAGTAACTAAAACAATCAGCACGATTTCA
Source organism: Sesamum indicum (assembly GCF_000512975.1). Taxonomy (NCBI): domain Eukaryota; kingdom Viridiplantae; phylum Streptophyta; class Magnoliopsida; order Lamiales; family Pedaliaceae; genus Sesamum; species Sesamum indicum. The sequence continues at coordinate 275,201 of NC_026146.1, read as the reverse complement.
AAAGGAAAATAACACTTATCGAAGAATAAATAACTGCGGCAAGCCATCTAATTGGAATTCCATGATTTAGAAAGAAATGAATGGTGAAACAATATCAAATCTCAAACAAAGCAGAATGCATAAAATATTACTTGTTAAGGTGCAAATAAAGCTGATCAGTATCAAATTTTCATCAAAGACATGAATAAATCTACAAGAAAAGAAGGGATCGATATTCATCACAAGAGGACCCAAAATACAGGACTGAGAAATATCGGTAAGGGA
>NC_026146.1:255679-274894 GCF_000512975.1 Sesamum indicum | reverse complement strand
GGGGGTGGGGGTATGGCGCGGCCTTGGAAGGAAGAGGAAGGAAGGTAATTAATAAGTGGAAGTATGTAAAACAAACAAACCCTAGGGCTAGGGCTTGAGAATGCTTTGATGGAATGGGCCAAGAGAAGTTTACATCAATTGGGCTGATGTTAATTCTGAACGTCTATTGGGTTGGGTTGGGCCACACACTCTCATTTTACCATTCTAATAATAATAATAAAATTATAATGGCATGCACTTAATGTATCATAGTGCTCTAGGCTGCCTTATAGAGGGAGAAAGACTAATGAGTTTCTCTTAGTAGTCTATTAGCTCCCGGATCGCTATCAGAATCGCTCCTCCAATATAGTTTTATTATTCTTTCACTTGTTTTATAATTCGTTTAGTGTTTGATTTACTTGAGCCCAATTTGAATTAAATTATTTTAGTATGAATAAGTGCTTATGATGTTAAGGTAATGTTCTTATCTGCACCTTAAAAGATCTCTTTATCAGAGGTATTGTAATGAAAACATCAAAATAAAGAAAATTGTATTTAGAGCTAAAATTCATTGGTGGAAATTACAGTTTTAGTTTGTGATGCTAATAAAAATGGGTTGGCCCAATGAGTTCAAAAGGAAAAAAAGATATCCTAAGAACCCAATGGAGTGCAAGGCCAAAAATATCCCCAAGAGGCTTAGTTCATGTAAGGACCTATGATGCTCTTAGAAAGCCTAGTCCAGGTAAAGCCCTTACGAAATTCGACAGCCATATATAACCTTTGAAGGCACACCCTACATGATCAAATAAAGATTTGTTGTCTCCTCACAAACACGTGCCCCCAGCTTGAGGTAACCTTTAAAAACCCTAAAAGCTTAGACTCTAGTTGGGGGATGACGTCTCCTAAATAATTTCGTCAAAAATTTAGAAAGACATTATTACCCTCAAATACCCACATCCACAGCGGACTCCAACAACCCCTGAGGATTATGGATCACCCGACCACTGGGAGATAACATTCCACCAGATTCGTGGGGAATTCACCCTAATCCAAGCGCAGCTCATGCTCCATCAAAAATATATGAAAATCCTCCATAAAATCCGTGGAGGATTTGATCTTCTCCAATTGATAGTTCATGAGAGCTCCTTGTGAGAAAACAATTCGAGCTTGATACTACAATTTTTACCTTTACAGTATCTTCATGCTGATTGCTAGCATTTTATTTACTGCTTTCTTTGTCAAATGAATCCAAACACTATTTTTTCCTCCCATAAATTTGAATATAAATCCTCCAAAAAAATAAAAATAAAAACTATATATCATCATAATAACACGAGATTTGGAGCACAAAAAGGGAAAGGCTATGCGTAAGCAAAGCAATCATGATCAGAAGAAGAAAGTAGAAACTCAATAGTGTAAGGTGTAATGATGATGATGAAATGAAATAGATATGTGTTTTTGTTTATTTACTTAATGTCGGTTAGGAGGAATTAAAAGATATTATGAATTGAGTGGAGAGTGATGGAGTGTGTAATGAAGAGTGTATCCATGAAACAACAACAACAACAACATTAAACCATGCATTAGTGAGGACTCCTCTATTCCAAGTTCAAACTAAAAAACTCCTTTATAAGAAACAAAATCATAATTGTGACCACCTTTGGGGTTTGTAAGAGGAAGAAACCGCGTCTTCCAACCCCGTCCCCTACTCCCACCTAACAACTTCTTCCTAACACATAGAATTAAGGAATAGTTAAAAGTTAAAAATTTATATTGCGGAAGATTAAAAAACCTAATAATATTATATTGGGAGACAGATAAACAGACATTAAGAAAAGTAGTGTTGTTAGATACATCCAGCTGTTTGTCATCTCCTAATATCATCATTCAAACCAAATATCTTGCCTTGGGACTTAACAAATACACAAATATTAAAACCTCTTTATTATGGCCACAAGCAATTCAACTCTCTCTATACCCTTCCTTCCATTACAAATTTTCCTCCTCTTAATCATTAGTGTAAGAGTTTTAACATCTTTTCTCTAACAATATTCGCAGAGACTAGAGACCACAGTTCTTGATCCCCATCCTTTTTTTCCTTACTCCTCCCCATGCATTCATTACATTATATACTTAAGAGTCATGCCAAGAACTACTTTACTATTATCATACCATAAATATACACCAACCAAGTACAAAGATACTGTAAGGAAAGAAGAGGAACATGTAAGAGCTCTTGCTTTAGGAACTGCCTATGAGCAAGTGGTAATTAAGGTGTCCTTTTTCTTAATATCAGGATGAATACAACCCTTTGAAGATAGATATCCAAACATATGTATAATTGATTCCCTATACCTCACAAATTGAGAATGACAAGTGGCAATTCCGTACTGCTACTTCCACAATCTCCAAATTACACCAATGTCCTTCATTTTGTAATGCAACTTATATCCACTTTCATGCAATTACGTGGAACCTCCCTTCACCCAACAACATTCTTCCCCCATTGCCCTTTTGCTCCATCTTCTCCCTCATCATATATATATGTGTGTATATATATATACGAGATCCCCCTCTCCTCTACTAACACAAAAGCCATCCAACCCAACAACGCACCAAGAACCTAGACATGAAAAGACATGGTTGGAATGAATGCACCACCTCAAAATACATAGGAGTTAGGAAACGCAAGTATGGAAGATGGGTGTCAGAAATCCGTGAGCCTGGTAAAAAGACACGAATTTGGTTGGGGAGTTTTGACACACCTGAGATGGCAGCTGCGGCCTATGATGCTGCGGCATTGCAACTTAGAGGTCCCGACACACGATTCAACTTCCCGGGATTGGTTGACAGGCTTCCCAAGCCAGCTAGCGCTAATGCAGATGACATTCGCCAAGCTGCTCAGCAGGCGGCCATGCAGTTAAGGAGTGGACAGCAGTCAGAAGAGGTCAATATTGGCTCCAAAGGTGGCAACTCCCTCGCCCGAGTGGAGTTGTCGCCTACCCATATTCAAGCCATAAATGAATCACCACTTGACTCACCTAAAATGTGGATGGAGCTAGCAGGTCCATCTATGCTAGGAGAAGCAGCCAATTACGGGGAAACTCACACAGATGAATACGATGAAATGGAATCTTATTCTATTTGGGATTGACACACACACACACACACACAAACCCCAAAATGAAGAACAGACATTATACATGGAAACAAGTATAGCAAATAACTAGATATGACTTTGAATTCACTATAGGGTATTTCCCATCCTATTTCTAGCTAGGGATGGTATTTTAGCATGAGAAATCCCTCATTTCATGAAGAGGTAGGTAATGGATAAACCAGGGTTATACATGGGACAATTCGTTTTCAAGCACACATATCTTAAGGCCCTTTCTATGGCAAGTTTTTATGCCATATTTGTAACAATAGTTTCTTGTATCCCTATCAATTCAGAGCCCAATGAAACTAATTTATATTCTTACATTGCTAAAGAATCTTTCACTCTTCTTTAGCACAAATTCAGATGGAAGAAAATATTACTATTGCTTTCAAGCTATTTTCATTTTTATTGGTGTTTGTTCATTAATTTGCTCATAATACATCTGGGTTGAAGCAAGAAATTTTGCACCCAAATTGAATTTGTAATTTTTTCTCCCAGAACCTAGCAAATAAGGTAGGTCAGTCACATGTCTGTAATTTACTAAATCATCAGGTCATGTTCCTGGTTTGGGAGAAACGTCAAGTGGTCTACATGTATTTTACACCATTTGCATCTGCTATGAACACAAATTGGTAACCATATACTAGCAATTTGTTTCACTCCACGAATTCAGTCAAGCAGCATTTTATCATTTAATTCGCTCCAAACCAAATCACAAACAGAAAAAAAGAACATCAATCATCTGGAGAAGAGGGTAAAACAACCAAACATATTACAACGTCAGAAGATAATAGTGCAGTTTCTCCTCTGAAATATGAATATAAGACTTCTGAATTAGAGGAGTGAGTTAGCCTTTTCACTCCATATTGCAGTGACAAGTATATCATCATTTTCGAGTTGGGGCAGGCAAATAAAGAAATTCCAGTAACGTTATCATACAACCTGATCTATCAAACTAACCTTTCAGAATCAGCTAACTGTCTCAATGATATTCCATATTGAGGGCAGTTCAAAGGCAGAGAACACTGGGTCAGCAGAAAAGTAGAATATTATCAATAGTGTTTTATAGCCCAGAAGAAAAGGCTGAGCAAGGACAGTTGGTTAACGGAGTGGAAAATAGAAAAATCAACCACTGAAAAGAAAAACAAAGAAACCAATTGAGGGCACAAAACCTAGTGGGAAACAACCTCCCCTGGAAGCATACTGTTACCTTAGTTCATAGAATGTACAAGCATTACTATTAGCGAAAAGATGAGTATGCATTAAATCTGAAAAGTGTCTCAAAACTGACTTAACCTTCAATTATGAAGGCTCAGCAGGTGTTCTTCCAACCGGCTTCATGATTGTCTGAACAATTGATATTTCACAGTTCATAGCCTGCGAAAGATATGCATAGTCAGACCACCATAAAGCAATAGGAGAACTTATCTGAGTAAAATAAGAAACATATAAGGATTATGTGCATGGATGTTTCACATTTCTTCAAAGATTATATGGAGAAACATCAATTGTAAGGCAGAAATTCAATTAAGAAAGTAGTAGAATAAACCTAATAAAAAGCAGTTCATTATCAAGCCAACATTAGCTTCCTGCAGCTCAATATTGTGAATGAGTTATGCAGTGCAATGGACTGATACCGAAGTGCTCTAGGCAACTCAGAAATAGTTTATGAAAAGGTGGCATGAAAACTTCCAGAAGGACTTTAATTTGGCCAGAAATAGCATCACATTAACGTTAACACATGCCTGTTTTCAAAGTGACAATCAAAGAGCAAAAAGTATGATAACAGTTAAAAGAAATGTTCAGCAAGGCTTTCACCTAGAGCTTGGATGTCTAAACAAAAATATAACATATAAACTTTTTGCTCGTCTCTTTATTATCATTACTTTTCTCTACACTCTTTTTCTTTCTGAGGAAGAGAAGAGAGAGTGTTTTATACCGTATAAGTTTTACTATAGATGTGAAATAATAGAAGTAGCTGACAAGGTGGGAGAGGCAAATGGAGAGATGCAGAGATCAAGTTTCGACCATATTAAGGAGAGCCAGTAGCAAACTTAACTATTTTATGCTTCAACTGCAAATTCATTGAAGACCAAGTGATGGAGCCAATAACCTCATTGACCAATGTTCTCATGCACAAAATATAAAAAGATTTAACCTACCAGGAACAGAGAACAACAAAAGAAAAAAATACATAATATGAGCTATTTATGTAGAGAATCCATACTGAACTGGAAATTTAGCGCAAACCCTGTCAAGCGCAAATGATATTCAAGACAGATAAGTAAATATTTCAAATGATTTTCTTTGCCACAAGCGTCTGAGAAGCATAAAGTAATAAAAAACCAAGATTCAGTATTTTTTAGAAACTGTAACAAATTTCATCAGATACCTCCGGAAAAGGACGACCTGAAGAAAGCAAATGTTATAACATTTATTTGCATTAGCAGTTGTTTACAAATCCAGTAAAACAATGGCAAGAAACAAAGAGGTAAAACTTGAAGTTAATTTAGCTTTCTTGTGTATGATTCTTGTTCTTCAAAAATGTGATGGTGGGCAAAAACTCACAATAACCAGCAGAAGTTCCTATTTTCTGCTTTGACGTGAAGAAGTAAAATGCTAAACTAAATACATAATTCAAAGAATTAATCTGGTCGAACAATCAGCTCACAACATCATGCATGAGACTTGATTAAAAACTTGGAGTGCCTGTTCTCCAAGTCCCTTGCCAAATTTGCTCTTCCAGTTCTCCTAAGTTGCTTCACAATTTTGATGTAAATGCTGAAACTTGGCTTTAGACTCTTTTCCATCATTTCTACAAGAGTGTTCTGTGCACTCACAATATGACCTTTTTCCCAATAAAGCTTTGCCATTAAGCTGTACATCATATTGCTCGAGGTCTTATAACTGATACTTGAATCAACATGTTTGTGAGCTGCCTCATATTGCTCAGCAGCGAATAATGTCTTGACAATGCAAGCATGGGTTGCCAATCGTGGTTCAAGTCCTTGAGACGCCATTTGATCAAGCAGCTGGTGGACATGAGCCATGTTGCCTGAACTACAAGCAAAATTGATAAGAATCTCAAAGGTTATTGCATCTGGAGAGATACCAATTTCTTTCATTTCATCAAGCAGTCCAGAAGCTTCATCCATTCTACCATTCTTCCATAAACTAGAAAGTAGGTAGTTATACACTTTGGTATTAGGGGCACAGTGGGCCTCACCCATCTCTCTGATTACACTATAAGCATCTTCTATAAGACCTCTCCTGCACTTCTCACGAACCAAAAGGCAATAATATGATTCTTTGCTCTCCGTGATTTTGATGACATACCTGGCCATCTCGAACAAGTCCAATTTACAGAACATCTCAACCAATGCAGAAACACCGGAATTGCGACATGATCCTCCAACTTTGTTCAACAAATCCACAACCTTTTTAGTGGATTGTTTTAATGAAGAATCGGTGGAAACCAAAACAGGTATAAATCCAAAGGCCTCATAAGTGAGACAAATGTTTTCAGATGTGAACTTCTTCAACCATGCGAACATGGTTTCATAATCATCTAATCTTCCAACATTATCAATAAGTAGACTACAAATGTATGCATTCTTGTGCAGCTGGGGATTATTACTCCAAATCCACTCAAATAATCTCAATCCAGATATTCTCTGAGAATTCAGAACTTCAAAAATCTCCGTAATTGAGTAAACTGACAATCTTGAGGATAGCATATTTAACCTAGAATCAAGGTCCTTTTCATTGTTCCTGAGATTATGAATAATTTCCACAACAAATTTCCGTGGGAAATTGTTCCTCTTCTCTAGCTTCTGTTGATCAGAGCAAATATTAGCTATTTTCTGAACTTCACTCTCCGCAACAGGACCAGAAACAAATGTCCCATTGAAGGATGCAACTGTGAAGCATCTATGCGTCCCACATTGAATACATCCAGAATTCGGGAACACATAGTGAGAGTTGTGCTTGAATAGAGTCGATAAACCGAAAGACTGTAAAAATGAATGCGTTGAGGAACAGGTTAACGACGGACCACGAGATGAAGCATAGCGTAAAGATTGCTTTTTGTAGCGTGAATATGATCCAATTTTGCGTCTTGAACATGACCACCTTGAGCAGTTGATTAAAAAATCATGCTTGGTAGGTAAATACAGACTGACTAAAGGTTGCTCCTTTTGAAGTGAGTATAATCTAGAATAGAGAACTGAAGAAGACCCAGAGGAGGAATTGCTTAGAAATGGCCTTTTTGGAAGTGAATATGATTCAGAAGAGAAAAATGAAGATGACCCAGATGAGGAATTGAACAAAGGAGAGATCGTACATGGTGAATTTGAAGGCAGAACAGTGTCTAGAGTCTTGGGGTTTAGGGTTTTGAGAGAGAACAAAGAAAGAACAGTGCAGTTTAAGCAGTACCTCAAGAAATTTTGCGTTCTGCAGTAGTTATTTAAGATTCTCATAATAGCTCGGTTCTCATCTCTGCAATCTGTATCCTTTGCTTTTTCTACTGCTAATGTTTGATATCAGCTACACTCGAGGGAAGAGTCACAGCGAGAGTACGCGGAACAAAGCTACGAAATAGACGGTGCTGCTTTCACGGGTGGGTGGGCTTTAAAAAGGGGACAAAAATGGGAAAAAAGTTAGAATAGGTTTCGTAATTGCAAACCCAAAAAAAAAAAAAGAACGAAATGGAAAAAGGAAAAAGGAGCCCGCTAGAAAAATAATGGCACACCAATAGAGAAACGCAAGGGGGTATTAGGCAGTAGGCACACCACGTTCCATATTCCTCCTTTGCCATCCATTTAGCTGCCTTCACCGTTTGCACAAAGCCAACTATTTTGTTCGCCAAGAACGCTCTTCTGAAGTGAAATGGCGTCGTTTGCAGAAGCACCGGCTGGAAACAAGGCTGCAGGAGAGAAAATATTCAAGACCAAGTGCGCTCAGTGTCACACCGTTGAGAAAGGGGCTGGCCATAAACAAGGTATTCAGGACCCATATACAGATATGTTTCTCTGATGCCCAGATCTGATCTGTTTCTCCCGGTCGTCAAGATTTACGTTGTGGATTTTCTTGATACTGTCTCATTGGTTGGATTTATTCAGATATTGGTCCAGAATTATGAAGATCCTACTTTTACTCTTATGAGTTTGGAATTGGAATCTTAAAAATTTTAAGCTCTTTACGTGTATTGATGTATGTTCATTTTCTGATGGTGCACTCCAGATGGCTTGGATCAAAAATAGGGAAAAGATTTAGATTGATTGCAAGATGTTGTGCACTTGATGAAAGACTTGTAGTGATGTGCGGAGTTGCATACTTTAGTCCAAGAAATCTAATGCAAGTCCCTTTATATCCTGACTAATTACTGTTGGGTGCATGGAAAAATCTGTAGCTTATTGTGTTTTTATATGTTTGTTAACATACTGAGAGTCTTGGGGGCTGAGGTACGAAGATAAGAGTCTAAAATGTCATGCATCTTTCAGTTATTCTGTACAATTGGTCTTCACTTCTTATGTATAAGAACAGTGCTAATTCCAGTTCAATGTTTATGCTAATCATTAGACGACAAATTGGTGAGACTGGTTTGTGTTGTTTCAGACTTGAAATGTGGTTTTCATTATGTATTTCTTCTACCTTGGGGCTTGTTGAGTAAAGAGGATTGAATCTTTTTGCCCTTCCATTTCTCATTGGGCGGAAAATATGCATTTCTGCTTTAAAGATAATTTTTTCTTTCTTATACATAATCTGATGAAAATGCATAAATTGATAGGACCTAACCTGAATGGCCTCTTTGGAAGGCAGTCTGGAACTACACCTGGTTATTCCTACTCTGCTGCTAACAAGAACATGGCTGTTATTTGGGAAGAAAAGACTCTGTATGATTACCTGCTGAATCCCAAGAAGGTATGAATTTGTTTAGATCATCAAAGAGTTCCATACCTTTAGACATTGACGAGAATGTCGTCTACCTATAAGATATCAGAAGCCTGTGTTTCGGGGTTTGTCTTATTAAGTTAATTCATGCACCTTTACAATAAATTAATATGGTTCAGTTGAGTTAGGATATCCCTTTCTTCTATGTATGGAGTCACTTTGATCACTGAAGAAAAGTATTTTTGGCTAAATCCCATAAAAGATAAGTGATGGCAACAGACTTGAGTATCCTGAGTATTCACTCTTAAAACTCTGACTTTGTCACTTTCTGTAATTTATTTTAGTGGAATAAAAAAAAAAGACTTCTTCATCTTATCATTTCACAAAATAAAGGCTTTTCTTACGTTATATTTGTCTACTCAGACATACTGTTGTTAACTAGAATCTAGTGGGGTCTGTATCTGACATGTAAGACCTTCATCAAGGTCCTGCTTTCAATAACACTGATACTAAATGTTTCTTTCTGTGCAGTACATACCTGGAACGAAGATGGTTTTCCCAGGACTGAAGAAGCCACAAGAGCGTGCTGACCTTATTGCATACCTGAAGGAGTCCACAGCAAACTGAGTGCTTGGTCTATGTTCTGTCCATTTCTCCATTTTGCAATTGAGAGGCATAGTTTGCCTGAGCAGGGAAAAAACACGTATTCTTTGTAATAAATTCTTGGGATAACTTTGTAATTTACTAGAGATCCCAATATTATTTCCTCTTGAGAGAGGTCATTCTTCTTGTTACTGGAAATTCAAGTTGAGCTTGAGTACAGTCTGTTAGAGCATGACCATTTAAGAAATATTCAAGCCTGTGTGCTTGAACAACCTTTGAGGAGCCTGAAGTTTTGCCTCTAAAAGATCCGAAAGTATGAAATCAGCTGATATTTTTGGTTTGTATGGTTGCTTAGGTTCATAATTGGCGAGTTTAATACTGTGATAGGGCAAGCTCCGCAGGACAGATTGTGAAGAGGGTCTGGATGGTAAACATAGGTGATTGGAATTTCCTCTTGTTGCAGCTAGCACGCCATTTGGCAGAGATTCAAATGTGTGGAATATACTTCACTAACGACATCATAGAGTTGTTGCAAACAGCCATAAGAAATGAAGCATAATCAGATGCATATATACTTCCAACGCAGAAGCATCCTTAGTATGATAAGTAATCTGATACAAAATCTTCAAAAATCTCACTGCCATTTCATTTGCATTAATAAGTCACTATAGCTTCCTAAACCTGAAAAATCAAAAGATATCTTGATACAGATCTAGAACACTGATCCCAATTTCTTGTAACAACACCATAGCAGACTTCTAGTTCTTTATTCCAATGCTCAAGGTTTTGCTGATGATGGACGGCGAATTCCTGGAATCTGCAAGAAAGTTTAAAGAACTGATCATGAATGAGTATGGGACTCTTCCATAGAAGCGGGGGATCTTCCCTCCCTGAGGATAAGGAAAACCAGAAAAGAAGGTGAATAATTTTTTGTTTGCTGGCTTCTCAACAGTTATCTCACATTTATATCTTTTCCTTTATATTTTTCATCTTTCACTTGAAATTTGTTTTATGATAAAAATATCCAGTCGAAGTTTTGATTCCCTTCAAGCCACCTTCTATGACTCCGAAGTGATGGATCACCAAGAAAGTCATGAAAAAAGACCCAGCAGAAGGCTTTAACGCTACAATTTCATATCTCATAAACTCTCATCTAGCTTGAGGTTTTGTAGTTATTCTCTTGTTCCATGTTCATTTTATATTAAAACAACGGGTTCATGATAAGTCAAATGAGAATCTATGACCAAAAAAAATTGAAAAGGAACAAGGGTAAAATAGGACGAAGATGATGACACTTTGGTACTGTGATAATATTCAAGGTAAGGTTTTTTAATTCATTTGAGAAGTTCTGAGATTGAATTTTCCCTTTACAGATTAACAAGCATAAAATGATTGAAAGAAAAATGCGATGATCTTCACCAATGAGAGTAGCATGTTAAAAATTGAGAGCAGGAGGCAATACGCTTGAAAAAATAAAACACAGAGTCTAGTCTGATAAAGTATAGTTCTAAATAAACTTTTGAGTACTGACCTCGATGCCATTGGGGCCTATTCTGTTTCGTGATAAGAAATTGAGAATCAGATTAGCAAATTCATCAGGTACATCCTCCTGTAATTTTCAAATATGTCAATATCTAGGCAGACTGAAATATAGACCATAAGAGGCTTCAGGAAAACCTAAACCACCTGTATGGCATGGCCTGTATGTCTGACTACCACCATTTGAAATTTTCCTTGCATTTGACCTATTGTGAGGGTTCTGCAGAACATAAAGAAATATCAAGTTCATGGATCCAGAGATTCTTCTTCAGTTTTAGCATCCTGGACATATGGCCGGTCAAATAAGTCTCAACATACGCTCACATAATTTGACTCTACTACCGGAGCACCTAAGTAACCACCCATTTATCAAAGTGATAACAATCCAATGTATCCTACAACAGGTTCCCTGAAACATTTTGTTGGTCGCATTCCTATCCAGAGAGAAGGAATAGCAGCGGGGAACAATTCTGTGAACCCCATATCCTCAATAGTTATCTACATAATCAAAGCAAAGGATGGTACAACCACATATAATAGCTTCCAGTCCACCGAGATGACTTGTACAAACAAGTTAGACATTGAAATAATATTTTAACCAGTTATTCATGCTTTTGTACCACATGTATTATCCAAAAACAATCAAGACATTACTGTTGTAAAAATCAGCCTGCAAAATTTCGTGCATGCATATACGTATATTTAGTAAATAGATTACGGTTGTACAGAATTGTAAGTGTAAGCATATCATAAGTACCAATTCAAACAGATATCCATTTACAAGGCATTCAAATCATACAGAGAAAGATCAAGTATAGTCAATTGAATATGACCAAGTGATGATGCAGCTATCACAGGCGCATTCTGTGGCAAGCCATTAAGGAAGCATTTTACTTTTATATAATAGACAACAGATACATATTTGTGTATTAAGAATAATATTATAACTGCAATTGGATTAATATGTTAGGATAAGTTCAGAAGAGTAACCTGTCCAGTCTATCAGTCCCAGCTAAAAGCAAAAGTTTTGGTGCAGGACATGACAAAAATTTCTCTGAAAGGCCTTCATACCTGAAATGCAAAAGTTCCATATTTGAATAAATAATGTGCCGATCCATACATGGAAAGATCATCATATAGAGAAGAGTGATGATATAAATTAGCATAGAGAGGAGAATGGTTTATACCAGCCTCTCCAATATTGCTCGGTTTCTTCCAGTCTAGCTCGGTGGGTATAACTGCAGCCACACCACAAGTAGCACATGTTAAAGTGGACTAATAAGTCAACACTCAACACAAGTATGCTTTATGTGTATAATTGGTTTGATAAAGTCTTTCTTATAATGATTACTAGGTCATCAAACCAATTAGAGGAGAAGATCCTTCATAAGTTCATTTCAAAAGGAAAAAATTGCTACTGTTGTTAGCCTACTCACCACTTCCTTGAATCATCATATGTTAATGTGCCGGGAATAGAGACACGGGCAGATTCAACGTTCCTCAAAGTGCCACCTTTGACACTCCATTCAATCTATCAGACATATAATCACAATCAATTATTATCAAATCTCAAAGTTACAAAATATCAAAAGGAGAGACTATTAAGAGCTTTTATTTTCAGTAGCCCCCATATGCCATGAAAGCTTCCAGCTTTCAACGTTCACCACCCCTCCCTAGAGCTCAACTTCTACAGGCATTTTCTTCACTCTTTAGTGAAAAAGATAAGAAAATTTATTTAATAGGAGGGAAACTCCTAACTGAACCAAGGCACCCAAAGGATTTGGGGACATACCTATTGCCCCAGTAAGGTTTGTCCTTCTAACTTGTTTGGCCCCTTCTATTTGTTTATTTGTCAACTCCTCAATATTTTATGATCAATGTTCATATCATTTATGCTAGTGACCTTTTTTTTTTAAGTTTCTAAAATTATTTTATGTTTTCTTCAAAAACCAACATACAGCATCAGGACGTTGTCCATCAAACTGTGAGAAAGTGCCTCACATGTTTGTCTTGCACAATGTACTGCTTGGAAATCATAGAATTTCATTGACACCATCAGTAAAATGGATCCCCACCATGGCTACTAAAGTGATGGGTTCTGAATTGAAAAACTAAGGAAAATTCTTGAATGCCAACTTGATAGTTCTCAAATATGGAAAAATTGATGAAATGAAAGGATGAGTTAGAGAACAAGTAATAGAGAATAAGGCTAATACTCATTATGCATGTAGAACTTATTACCGCTTTCTCAATGGTCGAGAAATGCTGCATTCGACTTGATAAAATCTTCTGCATATGGATCAAAGAAGCCAATGCAGTTCCCTGAAATTCTATCCAACTATCAGTACAGATAACCAACATCTGACCATCTGAATTTTAATAATTTGGTTGTCATACAACAAATACTATGTATTAACACACCTCAACAACATCCACAACAACCAGCCCAGCCAAGCTAGGAAGGACCTTCTTTGCAGCAAGATGAACGGCAACTGCACCTCCCATACTGCAGTACAAAAAGAATAATTCAAATATTTAACTACTGATTGGTAAATAACAGAACAACTAGTAATCATAAACGATATAGAAAGATACATGTTGCATCTGCTCTAACAATCTATGACCAATAATCAAGCTAAAAGTTTAATGTAAGAAGGTTATGCATATAATATAGTAGAGGCAGAACCTGTGGCCAATAATCACAACTGCTGGAGGAGAATCCCCAAACATTGTCTTCAAGACAGCCAGTACATCATTGCACAGAGTCTGTAAAATAGCAGTAAAATTTCAGCGTACAAACTGTTGGTATAAAAATGTCAAAGAAGTGGTCTCCCTGATCTTAAAACAGAAGAACAATCGATACGAAATGCATTCCCAGTGCTAAGACGAAAGAACAACGGAGTTGAAATGCATATCCTTCCAGTTTGGTTTGACAAGCACATACCTCAATAGATAGATCGACATCATTGTTGGTGGATGACTTCCCATGTCCTCTCAAATCCAAAGCTACTACCCGAGCTTTCTCTTTTATTTTACTTGCTGATAGAGCAAAAGAGAGCCTGGGGGAATGATTGAATGTAATATACAGATTAGATGCAACTGAGGGCTCTGCAAAAAAGTGAATGCTCTTCTGAAACTCAACTCCAAAAGCCTTATGAATTACATTATTTTCATTGAATTTTACATTTGAGAATTCAGGGGCTGTAAGTAATTCATATCTATAGCAAGATAATTGAAAGAACAATTGTAGAAATTTAGCAATCCATTTCACGTTCTATATTGGTGTTCAGTATCTTACATTAGTGAATATTGTCCTCAAGTACATTAATATTAAGATAAAGGTATAACTTTAATATGCTAACAAATAATAATAGAAGCTTGAGGTTTGTGGATATCAATATGAAGCCTTCCAAAATTCACGAGAAACAAATTCTTATTGCAAGCGAACAGGAGAATTTCTCTGGTGGCAGATACTTCAGTTTCACTATGCAGATAACGGATTTTGTAAATAGAAAATTAATATGCTGTTAGCTATTTATAAATAAAAGTACATATTGTGGCAAACAAAATCTTAGGGAATATCTCTTAATAAAAGTTGCAAGCACTCTTCCATTGCATCCAAATACAGAAAAAGGCAAACATGCATTGACCAGAAACCCATTTCATTGTTATTCACATTTCATAATAAACAGTGGGTCCATTGTACTTATATGCTGTAGGTCAAGACATCTTTTCCATGAAGACGCTTGAAGAATAGCAAGTCAGTTAGGCAGTTCATTAGCCAGAAGGTCAACATACCCTGAATAACCCCCACCATGAAGACAGAAAACAACTGGACCCTCAGTTCCCGCCTTATAAATGTGAAAAACCTGAATCAGAGAGCAAATACAAAAGAAACTTTTAGGCTTTCAAAATAAAGAGAACATATAAAAATCAATTGAAACTGTGATGCAACTCACACTTTCTGAGTCTGGTATGCAAACATCATCTTCTTGGTCAAAGTAGTCGGACCAATCTAAAGGTGCATATTTTTGTGATGAAGTCCTAACAATAAAACCACAAAGAAGAAAACAGTTACAAGTGGAACAAAATATTTGATGATCAAATGATTGAAAGAAGAAAATAAGCTAACACCAGGACCACCTTGCAATATCAAGCTCAGTAAGAAAGAGATGAAAAGGGAAAAACACAGCATGTAGTTAAGGCTTCTCAAAAGATGCAAATTTTCATCTGTATATTTGAGCTACATTTTAATACTTGTACACAAAGTTACTGTAGCACAACATTATCCACACAATATGTCAAACATTCTTCGTGCTATGCTAACTCCTACATTCAGGAAGAAATTCATAATCAAAGATGCACCGAATACAACAATTTGTCCACTACTACCTCTTTTTTGTTTTTTTTTTGTTTTGTCCACAATTGATCACTCATAACACGATCATAATGCATAGCATGAAAGAACAAAACAATTCATTGACATTAAGTCAAATAAAATAAAATTTGAAAGGCCAAAAACACATCAACAAGCTTAAATAAGAATAATTAGAACTCACAACTGAATCACAAAGGTTACAGTTAGAAGAAATGGAATGATGGAGCACATACTGAATTGGAGGACGATCAGGTTTAGAGGAAAAGGCAGATGGTAATTTGGTGGTGGCACCGTGTGGAGCAGCCTCGGCATTACGGGAATCGTCCTCCGGAAGCGGGGTTAGGTTTGATGAGTTCTCCATTTCTGATCACTGACAAAATCTGCGAAAAGAGTATGGCTTGCTAATTGCTACTTTGCAGGTAGCTTGAGTTCCATGTGGCAATTATACGGGCCCTGTTTCCGGGTCTTAAGCCCAGTTTAGTGGATATTGGATTACGATATCAATTGGGCCAAACTTCATTTGTGCTGGTGAGAGGCCTGGCCTTTAAGCCCAGAACGTAATTAAACAAAACAAAAAGGAAAAGGACAAACGAAATAAAATCTTTTGGTTAGTTTTACACGAAAAGTTTTTGCTTTGTTTTGTTTTGTTTTATTTTTGTAAGATAAAGATAAAGATAAAATATTGTTAGTAGTTTTTGGAGTTTCTAATATGTTTTTTTTTTTTTAATTCTGTATTTAGTATTAGTGATATATATAAACAAAGATAAGATAAAATACTTTAAATTATATTGTTTAATTAGTTTGATTGTTTTTTAGACAATTAAAAAATAGAAACGGAGGATCCAATATGTGTTAGACTGTTCTTATTTTATTTGAGTAATTATTATATTTTTATCTCAATCCAAGAATATGGATAGATTGTCAAAGTTTAATCTTCATTTATATGTCAAGTTGTAAATTTTGCAATTAATTTGGTTTAGTTAAGTAAAATCCCTTTCATATATATATTACACCCACACCACACCACACCATTTAGTTAATAACTAGCTTAGTCCATGAGTCATAACTTAATTGGCGAAATTGAAACCCTATAATTTTAGAGGTCATGAGTTCAAACCCCGCTAGGTACATGAAATATCATTTATTGTATAGCAGAAGTTGGTCTACTTTATAATAGGAATTATTGTTTACTATAATAGTAGATGTTATTGAGTATGATATGATTATCGTAATAGTTTTTGTAGATATTGATGTCGACAGGAATAATAATTGTACTTGTAATCAATTTATTTCAATTAATAATAGCTTAGTGCTCTTAGCTTAATTAAAAATTAATAACTAGCTCCAATATGATTATTAATTAATTAAGATTCATGTAGCACATGAATACTATATATATATATATATCAGGTATTTATTATACTCAATATTATTCATTGACCACAACACTTACATGAGATCATTAAAGCAATTAAGCACGTACATAGTTTATCCCATTATTAGATTCAAATCTGCCCATATATATATATATATATATATATATGTATGATGAATTGACCACACTGTCACTGTCATATTGCATATTAAAATGTTGATGAGATATATAAAGCAAGCAACCACTTTATTAATTAAGTTTAACCTAATAATCCGTTTACATTCAAATTCAATTTCTCTTATTTATATATATATTTTAATAATAATTAAGGGTTACAATATACGTTATCCGAAAGTGAGACCCTTTTCCATTTTAAAGGTATTTATTTCTTTTTGGTTGGTGGGGGGTGGAGAGTAAACACTCATCAAAAGAAAAGAAAAGAAACCCTAGCTAGGTAGAGTCTTGCATGGAACCCCAACCACTTTTATAATTTTGTGAACAGCAATTCACATGTAAGTAGGATTAAATTAAAGGTATTGTTTCAAGACGTCAGAGATACATACAAATATGTATATAAAGCATCCATGGAATTAATTAGAAAGGGGAAGCTTTGGAATTATTAATATTATCATCATATATATTATAAGGTTTAATTTAATCATCAGTCAAAAGAAAAACGTGGGGAATTAATATGATGATCATATCACTACACCTATCTATATATATATTAATTATAATAGATAATTTAAAAGGAAGTTGTACGTAATAATTGCGATTAGTGGGGTGAATTAATGGTTGTGGATCCATCCGCGTCCTGCTGCAGCATTAGTTGTCAAGCCACGGAGTTGAAGAAACACATCTGCAGGTGCTCAACAATCTCCTTCACTGTACCCTGGAATTCACTATGCATCTGCATATATATATTTGTATGTATTAGGAACCAAGTACTATGTATATATCCACTGTGTGTATACAGATAATTTATTAATTAATTATATATATGTTCATGATATGTGTTCAAGTGGAAATTAAAGTTTTGCTCCCTTTAACAAATTATAGTTCAAAACATGCATAGGTAACATGAGGTAATTAATCAAAACTTTCCTGAAACACATTAAATATTAATCGTTATTAATGAACAAAAATCACCACATTAAATATGATAAAAATGTGGGAGTCATTGCCATATAAGCACTAGCCTATTGTGTGGTTCCTCTTTGTGCTTTTGTTTCCAACAATTGATGGATGATCATATATAATATTTATGTATATATCAATCTCAACACTAAATCTCTTTATAAGTATAGAATCCTAAAATGAAAAATGAACTTCAATCACTCATATATATGTACTAATTGTGATGACAAGTAAAAAATAACTTAATTGAGCATGGTATATTAATTAATTTTAGAACAATCAAGTCCAGTTTTCAATTAATAGGCCAAAACAAAACGTGTATATATAGCACAAAAATAGTTTTATATAATGAACTAATTCATGATCACTAAATTGCTAAACCCTAATATATATATAAAATTCACATATATATATATATATAGCTAGAGAGTTATATGCTTCATTATTAATTATCCAATTAACTTGAGTAATTAATTAGCTATATATATATATATCCACTTATTAGAAGGAGAAATAACCATGCATATATATATATATATATATAATTAATTAAGTTGATGATGATGATGATGATAGTATACCTCAGCAAGAATGGTGATATCAAGAGCTGCTTCTCCAAAGGGCATCACTCTCATGTCAATCACACTGAGATGCATCTTTTCCATTTCACATGGAATTCTTGACATTAAGCCCATTTGTTTCCTGCAGCAAATTTTTATGAGAACATGCCTGTTTGAAATTCTGGCCCTGATTTCAGCTGATGATTGATCACTAGTAGTAGTTGTGCTTCCGATGTAGTAATTATGTGAAGGAGAATTATGGTCATCCATATTCATCATATTGGAGCTTTTCTTGATCACCTCATCTTCTTCCTCTAGGGCATTCACTCGTTCTTGGAGGGCTTTCAAGTAGTTGATAGCATCTTCCAGCAGAGAAGCCTTGTCCAACTGATCATCATCATTATACATATAATTCATCATTAATTTTCCATATATGTATATAAACAATTAGTTGAATCATTTCAGGACAATCATCAGTCTCTTTTCTAATCATATCATTACATCCATCCACCTTCTCTAATTTTTTTAATTTCTTTTCTCACCAAAATATAATCAAAATAAAATATTAATTATATATCGATTAATTTTTCAT
>NC_026146.1:253930-255669 GCF_000512975.1 Sesamum indicum | reverse complement strand
GAAAGAGTGATGAATAATTGGCCTAGCCTCTCACGGCGTTTCCTCTCAGCCACGAGATGATCCTGTGCCTGCAACGGCGTCCGGCTCGCTGTACAAACCCTCTTGTTGCTCACCGCCCCATCCGCTGCAGCATGATATTGGTTATCCAGCCGCCCACAATCATCTTCATGATCAGCCCAGTTAGCGGAGAAACTTATAACTTGTGGGGTACTGGAAATATAATCCTTAGACATCTCAAGATTGTAGTTATGACAATTAGGCGGGGTATCTGAATGTGTTGGAAGATATGATGATGTATTTGAGTTTTGAAAAGAAATTAACTGTGGGGGGGCAGAAGCAGTAGCAGCAGGTGATGAATTAGAAGAAGAAGGGTTTGTGTTCATAATAATTTGGTGGGCATCGCAAGAATTCCAGCTTGTAGAGCTGCTCATCATCATCATCCTCATCATCCCATTGGCGCCGTCGGATCTTCCAGAAGTTTGGGGCTGCTGCTGGTGTGCTACTGTGGTGTAGATCTCAGGAATAATAGGCTTGAGATCAAACATCTCATGATCAAAATTATAGTCTTCCATTTTCCTACAACAAAATCCAACCAACAAATACTAAATCATGCAAAATGTATGCATATATATATATATATATATATATATATAGAGAGAGAGAGAGAGAGAGATAACAAGCTAATCCCCAGCAGAAATCGAATTTAACTTGAGATATTTGTGCCAGATCTGTGTAAACTTTGTTTCATTCTTGCAAGTACGTACATACAGCTTCTAAATCATCCCAAGATTTGACGACTACCTATAGCTGATGGATCTAACATGCATAAAAACGATTGATTAATGGGGGGCTGAAAGCTTTCCTTGTTAATTTCTTCATTCACTACTTGAAGCTAATTTATTGAAAAAAGAAAAAGGAAAAATGGATGATAAAGAATGTGTTCATCAATATAATTAATTTTGTAGTCATTTTGAGTAGCTAGTTATTAATTGAAATTACATAGTACTAGAGATCGAAGCTACAGAAAGTCAATCCATTACCTTTGGAAGTGGATGACAATCAAGTCGTTGTATGCTGGGGTGGACGCAGTGAATTACTGATGAATTATAAGGAAAGAAAGGGGGAGTGATGATGGATTTATATATAGGAGAGGAGGAAAGGAATTAATGATGATGAGATATATATATATGTATTGGGCGTGTGGACTTAATTTAGGACAAATTTTGTCGTCTTGAAATGAGATTGAAATTGAGATGGGATGATCGGAGGATTGTTTTTGTTTACTTATGGTTTGGTGTGTGTAGTGTGTACGAATAGACCTGAATTGGATTAATGGGAATAATGGAGAGAGGTGAATGAAGGAAAAAAGCAGTTGCCTTACCCACGTGTGAATTAAAACCTCTGCCCGTTGACTCATTCCTTGTCACTATAGAAATGGAGGCGCTCAGATCTACTACGCTCTACACGTTGATAATGTTTGTCAAAGTCAAACCCATTGCAAGAACTTTCCTGTATCCATCCTTTTCCTCTTTTCAATTTGGTGTTCCACTTATACATATATTCATAACAATTTATGATAATCCATTAACAAAAAAGTAACCTGACAACCTCAGCGATGACGTCCCAGTGTAAGAAGCTCATTTTTAGATCCTTTTTTTCTTTTCTAAACACAATCAAGAGATTGAGCTACTTGTAATTAATGCCTACCCAGTTGACGTTTACTAATTATACTTGGTAAC
>NC_026146.1:246986-253920 GCF_000512975.1 Sesamum indicum | reverse complement strand
GAAAGAATAATTAAAAATAAATATATGTTATTGAATCGTGATGGCCAATCATTAACATTACATGATCTCTAAATTCCAAATTAATGTCCCTGATGATGAAATCTGGATCAAAAGATATCTTTTCATCCTAATTAAAAAAATGTTTGATCAACTATAATTATTGGACATAGTTGTGCTAATTTAATTTCGATTAGTTCAAATTATATGATGGTATTTGGTGGGCTTTGTCTTTTTCCTATTCTTGATTTCTCCCTTGTTTTTCATTTTATCTTGGGATGGGGTTTAATCACAAATTTTATAGCATATCTACATCAATAAACAAATTTGCAGGTCGGGAGGTGGCCCTGCAAAAGAATTGGAAACACCCAACAACAGAGAGGTAGATGGTTTCCTACATACAAGAACAAGATTCCCAATATCGTCGCTGCCAAAATTTTCCAACTATTGTGGACATATATCAAAAATATTTCTTTACTAGCCCAATATATTTTTGCTACCTGATTTAATTACTTCTCTATAGCAGTGCTTCACTTCCACCCGTCGGAAACTAGAGAGAGTCTTCCTGCATGTTTGAACAAGTCTCTCTCTCTCTCTCTCTCTCTATACAGGTGGGAGGTTGAGGTTGAAGGCTGGTCATGTTGTTAACAATGTACATAGAATCAGTCTCAATAATCAAATTATTGATCTCCAGCTCCTGCGCAAGTTGAAGACCAAGCCAACCTGCCCATAACTCTGCCCTGTTACTTGTTGTAATTTGTGAAGCTCGATATGCAAAACTCGCCCCACTCAATCTCTAATTAAAACTCCTGTTGCAGACCGTCCCAGATTGCCTTAAGAAGCTCTAACTAAACCATCCCTGGTTTTAATGCATTATGACACACAAGCCAACCGAAAAACATGAAATACGAGCAAGAGTTGTAATTTTCCAAAGTGATTTCCATGGACCAATGATGTTTTTGTGAAGAAAAATTAGGAGTACTCCACTAAGAGGAGTTCTAAGACTGATGGAAAGAATACTCCAGCAAGAGGAAAATATATACAACATTATAAAACAAATCCCATCTTTTACCAAGAACGAAAAGAATAAACTAAAGTGTCATTCAGCCTTTTTTTAAGTTCACTAAATGGAAACCAGGAGGATTCCACTGCTCAAGCAACATACAACTCAAAGGTTGCATAATCCTCACTCAAAACAACAGCAAAAAAGCACTTCCAATGAGGCCAAAACACACACTTTGAACACAGATTACTGCAGACTACGTAAAATACCATGCAAATAGCCACCCGTCATGACAAGTGATGCAAAGGAGAGAATGCCAGCCGGAAAGATCTTTACCTACTTCTTGAAGCGAGAACCCATCAATCCCAGAAGAGAAGCAGACAGAATAAGACCAAGCGAAGATGCCAAAACAGGGTTTTGATGGAAGTAGACTGCAAACATAATACAATAGTGATGCGGACAATCCACCTGCAACCAGCAACTTCTGGCTTCCACCTTTCAGATAGCCAGTCAGTCCACCAACTCCAACCAAGGCAGCGTAGCCCAGTGTAAGTTTCTGGGACATTGACAGGCCTCCTTCCTATACCCTCCACTTTGATCTTCACTTCCATGCCATTCCTCTCCATTCTTATCATGATTACCACCATTGCCGCCTCTACCACCCCTTCCACCAGTATTGCCACTCAGCCCACCGATATCGTCATCAGATCCACCAGATTCTGGTAGAATATCAATGCCTTCCCCAGACGAATACATGGTACAGGTAGTTGGTACCGTAGAGTCTGAAACAATACTAGCTCTAGTTCTCCAGGAACATTGCTTTTGCTCAGCCAAAAAAGTCGTAAACATCATCAGCCTTGTCGATGAGAAACACATAGGTGAAGTTACTGATAGCGAAGCCTGCCTCCGACCAACTGGAAGATGTCCTCTCCTTGAAGTGCATAGTGGAGTCTGGGGCAATTGCAGCAAAGATGACTCTGAAAACACCACGCGTTCTCCCATACTTGTTGATTTAGGTCACTATCAAGTTCTTTTCCCAGGTTTTGTAGTTTCGGCAAATTCCACAAAAATCAACCTTCCATCCACTATCTGCAGTTCGATATCATTGCAAGAATCAGATAAGTAAAGAAGAACCCACATTAATATTCTAGAGGCAATAATGATGAACACTCGAGAAATAGACATGAACTTTTGGGTGTTGGACAGGAGATAAGGAACTCACAAGGGGCAGAGACCTAATTTCTTTGTTTTGGGTGGAACACTTGAGATCTCCTTAAATTCTATGATCCAAGAAAACATGAAATAACAAAACTATGTAGAAGATGAACTGAAAAGTGGAATCAATGAAATTAAAGAAATGTGAAGACAGCAGTCCTTCCCACCAGAAAACACATCATTTATCTATATATTTGAGGTACTCAGTAGATTAATCACAACATTTACCGAAAAAAATTATACATGCAATCAACTAAAATTGGCAACAAAAAGACAAAGGATCCATTCCCAATACAATCTATACAACATTATCTTTAACAGGAAGAAAGTAACTTCAAAAAGAAATGATGAACAATTCTCAAGTAAGACATCATGTATACATGCAACTGACAGAGCACCAGAACTAAAGCATATAGTGAACAAAACACGCATTTAGATAGAGAAAAAAACACACCGCAAGTGGAATTAAACCTTGGCCAAAACCAACTTTACTAGAAAACAGTCTTTACCCTGCCATTCATAGCCTTCAGTGCATTTTGCGCATCCAGCTCGGATGCAAATTTGACGAACCCAAACCCTTTAGGCCGTTGGGTCCTAGGGTCTTTGATAAGCCTCACTGCAAGAGTAACATACACAAGAATGCGCAACCATAAAGGAGGATACTTAACAAAAAGCACAAGATCATTGCTTGGAAGTAAACATGACGCTTAAAGCAATCAAAACTTCACCTTCTTCAATTAAACCAAACGGGGAGAATAACCTCTTCAATTCTCCAGTAGTGATGTAAAACGACAACCCTTATGCAAAAAATCCATGTTAACCAGGACCCATAATAACAAAATGAAAAGCAAAACAGAAACTCAAAGAAACGGAAGTAAGAGTATAAATTAGTGGCATTGTAAGATCATTTAAACCAACCATCTCAAGTAGCAAAGCAGTACAACAATTAGAAAAATTACATACTGCTTACAAAAAGCTCAGAGGCAACTCTTCTGGCCATCTCAGTGAAAAATAGTCATTGAATTTCTTGGATCAAAGAGAGCAAGCTCAATATTTCATCTCTTCTGCCATCTCAAGTAATAATCAAGAAATGATGATATGAAGTTTGGGGCGGTAGGGCTTTGGAGTGAAGTGAAGAAAGAACCAATTTTGATGGGGTTATTTATGTTTTGAGGGTCCATTTCGTAAATTTCCAATTTTGGTGGGGGTCTAAACATAAATACGGTTGGGTTTAAACGAGAACAGGACGACATTGATTAGTTCCACATCTCCAACTGCAGATGCAGAGCACTTCGAATTCCAGCGATCCGATCGGACAACCGGAAACCGCTTTCCGGGTGGGGCAGAGAGTCCACTTCATCGGGCAACCGAGAAGAATCGGAACAGTCAAATACGTTGGCGCTGTGGAGGGTTATTCTGGTAATTGGATAGGAGTCGACTGGGATGCCGACGGCGAGGGCAAGCACGACGGGTCTCACAATGGTATCAGGTACTTCACGGGCAGGGGTCCCAATACGGCATCGTTCGTCCGACCTCATAATCTGAGCACTGGCATATCGCTATTAGAAGCGCTGGAAACTCGCTATCGAACTACTTCTACTAAAGAAGAAGAAGGTAAATAGATGAAAGAAGTGCTGCTCTCTGTCTTACCTTTAGTACATTGTCAGAAATGAGCGTTTTTGTGCATTTATTAGCAGTTCTTTGAGCTTCTGAGGCTGGACCTTGATGTAATTCAGACGTATATCTATACATTGCTGAAGTTGATGGTCGAACACTATCAAAACGTCAACTTGTCCGTATCCACTTCGTGTTTATATGTTTCTTTGTGGAGTGAGACGAAAAGGAGGCCCGGAGTTTATTTTAGGTAGAGAGAGACCAACTTTATTCAGAAACCAAGTAACGAAATATTTAAATGAAACATAAGCTCTAATGTACTCTTGCGCTTCTTTGTGTTTATTGATATCAATTTTTCATGTTACAATTACAAACTATGCAGCAGCTCTCTCGTGTTCTCATGGATATGGTTTGAATTAGAATTCGTATCAACAACTACAAATTAGGAATGACGTGATGTTTGTAGCATGATCAAGATAAAATTGTACTTTTCTCTAATTGCAAAAATCAGTTTGGTCTATTTCTTTTTTTATTTGTTTTAGAAAATTCGAGAAATCCTATTCCAATTGGGGCATGTGAACTCTATACAGCCGTTTTAGTTGATTGTTTTATTCAGTTATTTTTTTGTCAAATGTTGGCTGAGATGTGGCTGTTCTTGTATTATGTCTCTATACAGATGAGATGTATGTCCTTTCCACGAGAAACAAAAGAGTGTCTATTGAGCTTCTTGGGAAGGATAAAATTGAAGACAAACTGAGTCGATTTGAGGAGTTGATGAGTGCATCGTTATCTTATTTGGGGGTCAGTTTTCCTGGATACCCTGACCAAGTCAGGTCAAAGCTACCTAGTAAGTTGTTATTGTTCTAGTTAGTCCTTCCTAGAATATACTGACACTTCTTCTTTTTTCTTTTTTTTTTTTAATTTTCATATGCAAATGCTTGAAAGTTCCTAATTTTATCACTTCAGAGACTCCTTTTTGCCATTAGGAGGTTGTCTATAGTTATCTTCTTTACAGATTTTATGCTCATCACTGCTTTTCTCCTTTTTCAACTGATCTATTTGTTTCATCCCTAAAATGTGCTTTGCAGATCTGAAGGAGCTTGACTTGACTGGGAACCTACTTGCTGATTGGGAAGTATGTGTTCCTTGCACATATGCTTTATATCAATCAATTAGTCTAAATACGACATCCATTTTCTTAACAGTAGAGGGAAAAGATTTTGAAGTTTTAGTGTTGTTATTGCTTAAAACGCATATCAGAATCAGGAGACCATTGACATTATCTGTATTGTATAAATTATAGATGGCAAAAAGTTTTGATGTTTAACGATATTCACAATATCATCAGAGTTGTTTTTTTTTTAAATAATTGACATGTATGCCTCTAATGTAGTTGTTGATGTAATTACCCTATGCTGTTTATAGTGATGAAGTTGTTATTTGGGTCCTGTTCAATGACATAGGAGCTCCTCGTTGCTTATTAAATTGCATTTTACTTTATTGTCCTCGCAGGATGTTGGCATTATTTGCAACAGTTTGCCAGCTCTCACAGCTCTCAATCTATCCAATAATTCCATGTCACCTGATATTACTAGCATGCCCCAGTTGAGCAATATTCGCATTTTAGTCTTGAACCAAACTGGAGTCCTCTGGAAGCAGGTGGAGCTCTAGGTTAATGTTTCTGTAATTTTTTCCAATTCAAAGAGTGGATTTAGATCATCATGATTCTGATTTCCCAGGTGGAAGTTCTTAAGGAATCACTCCCGCACGTGGAAGAGCTGCATCTCATGGGAAATGAATTAAGAGAAATATCGGTCAGCACTTGTTACACATTGATGATTGGGTTCTGCTTTGAGTTGTAATTTTGGAAGTATGCCACATAGTTGTCTTACTATTGATTCATTGCTAAGATTTTCTTTCCATTGTGTTGTTCCATTTCTTATGCTGCCAAGACTAGATAACCAATTTTTGACTAGGTACACTCTAATGTCCTTTTAATATTGCTGATTCCTTGATGCCAACTTATGCCAGAATGAGACAATTTGATTTGATGTAAACTGGCATTATGAAATGATATCTACAAGCAAACATGAAAGAGACCCACTTTGAAAATCTCAACTATGGAATATTGCAAGCTCTGGGAAGTTTCACATGTTGACAGATTTAAAGTCTAATGAATAGCCCTTAAAGGTTTATGCTTGTCAGTATCATTTAGATGACTTTCTCTGTCATACTTGCCTTTTGAAACTTCCATTTTTCAAACTCTGTGCTTGACATTTTTGTTGTAGAATTTGTCTTGTGGTATTCCTTTGCTAAAAATATTCTATTTTCCTTTTCAGCCTGTGTCTTCAACTGTTGTCCAAGGATTTAATTCTCTGCGTCTTCTCAACCTGGAAAACAACTGTATATCTGCTTGGGATGAGATCGTAAAGCTCTCCCAGTTGCCTAGGTACTCAAGTTGGAGGATGGTCACACTTTTGTTATTTCATTTAATAGCTATTACTACAATTTGGGATGTTATTAAGATTTTGAGTTGGTGTTCTTATGTTTAGCCTGGAGCAGCTTTTCTTGAACGACAATAATTTAAATCATGTCTGGTACCCTGATTGCGGTAAATTGGATGAACCAGACGATGGGTATGAGTCTCATGAGAAAACTTTTAGGCCTTTCAAGAGTTTGCATGGCCTTTCTCTGGGTAATGTCAAGGACTCTATGTATAATTTTTCCTTTACTTGGTACATTAATGCTAGAGGATTTAATTAATTGGTCACTTTTTTCAGGGGGCAACAATATTGAAGACCTGGAGTCTGTCGATTCACTGAACTCCTTCCCTAACTTGATGGTGAGCATCATTTTTGTGACATACATAAAGACGTTTTTGGAAGATCAGATTGTCAAATGGTCAAAAGCATTAGTGAAGAAAGAAGAGCATCATCTTCAACTTCCACCTAAAATTAGTCGGAGTATTAGATCATTGCAGACATTCACATCATAATGTAGTCTCTTTTGCAAAATAATATGACTGCATTAAATAATCATCTTTCTGTTGGCCTGCCTGCTACAGCCTACACATGAAGTAAACTCCATTAGAAAATTACTTGGTAC
>NC_026146.1:232856-246735 GCF_000512975.1 Sesamum indicum | reverse complement strand
ACACGACACACCAGGACTGCTGGTCAAGAGATATAGGGTCCCATCTAAACAGCATAAGCCTAGTAAGAACTCCAAAGACACTCCAGGCAAGTTCTAGGATAGAATCCTGATTCCAGCAAGTAGGTCTATTGGCAGCTGAATTTGGATATACTTTTGCATATAATACTCGGAAAATTTTCAAACATGCTATTTGCATTCATAAATAAAGCCTAGTTAGAAGACATTCAGGGCAAGTTCTAGGACAGAATCCTGTGACACGGTCTATTGGCAGCTGAATTTGGATATACCTTTGCATATAATACTTGGTAATCTTGAAAACATGCCATTTGCATTTATAAATATTGTCATGTATCTGTTGTATGTTTGACAAATGCTGGCTTAATATTGCAAAATGATTCTTTTGTCTCAGTAAAAACCCTTTTTTCTCTAGATACTGTTCATGTGTGAAATGGTAAACACTGTTTGTTCCTATGAAGGATATTAGGTTGTCTGATAATCCAGTCGCGGATCTAGCAAAAGGTGGTGTTCCGAGATTTGTCTTTATTGCTCGGTTGGCAAAGGTTGAAATACTTAATGGAAGTGAGGTAAAGTAACATTTTGCTCTTCCATTTCTTTTGTACTTGTTCATTTATAATGGTGGTATCATATTTCTGCTCTCCTTTTGGTTATTTCAGGTTAGTCCACGAGAACGGAAGGAGTCCGAAATTCGGTATTGTTTTCCTTCAGAATGCTAGTTATAATATATCTTAATATTGGTATCAACTCAGATGCTCATAGTTGGAACTAATGTGCCCAATGATGCTTCTTATCTGAGTTGGATAAAAGATGCTTCTTTGAGGGGAAAAGAAAATACATATGAAAAACTCAAACGAGGGGAAGGTGGCCCCATTAAGTAGATTATATTTGTTTAGAACTTTATACACCATGAAATGCATCCATGGACTGTAGTTTGCTTCTAAAGATAGGTATGTTTTGCTGCAGGTATGTTCGCTTGGTCATGTCAAAGTTTCATGGTCCTCCTGAAGAAATTAGGAGGCTCCATCCTAGGTAATCTTTTATTTAGGCTAGCTGTACTGCACTTCTGATAGTTGAAGGAAGGAGTCAGTTCTAGAAGAAGAAATTATCTAGTGATATATATGATTGTTTCTAGTAAATTAATACACTGAGGTTATCTTGTATTAGTGGCATTATTAGCCATGCCTCTCTGCTGTAGGTTTTCTTGCCATAATTTATGCCTGTGAAGGGGCCAGAATAAGTAATTTATGGCATATGCTATTTGGCTCCACATATTTAATGCTAAGCACACATTAAAGGAAGACAATATCAAACTTCAGAGTTAAAACACAATTGGGAATGGGTTCCTCTTTTAAGGCAAATAAACATATCCGATACCATTGATTAGTACATTCTCTTGTATCATTGACTTTCGTTCTGATAAGGTTCGATGGTTTTGTTATTCCATTACTTAGTATTCTACTTAATGTTTCTTGGACGCTTGGTAAGCAGGTTTGATGAGCTTAAAAAGATCCACGGGATTGAGGATGAAAAACCATCAACAGTGACACCAGGCCCTCAAAAAATGGCTTCAGGATTAATTTGTATGAACCTTATGCTTTGAATCAGCTCCCAACCCATAATGTAAATTTTATAAGTTTTTACTTGTCTATGCAGCTATTTCCTTGAAGTGTGTTGGAGCATCAATGGGTGAAATGCCCCCACTGGTGAAAAAATTGCCTGCAACCACTACGGTGAGGCTTATACCAGTTTGGCATTGATGTTCTCTCCTTTAATGAACTAATGTTAAACTGCAAGCATATTACATTACAGGTGGGAAAGCTGAAGAACCTGTGCGAGAGTTTCTTCAAGTTAAAGTCCATTAAGCCAATACTGTATCTTCAAGAAGAGGTTTGTGCAATGGCCAAATTATCTTTCTTCCTTCCACGGCTATGCCATATTGATAGTGTCTTTTGTAATTTTTGTTATGGTTGAAAGTATGAAGCAGTGATAGGCTTCTCCAAGAACTGGTGACATTTTTTGCACCAGTAGCATTTTGAGTAGTTTAATCTCCAGCGCCAGATTTTGTTATACATATCCTGATCTCATGCAACTTTGCGGGTTGAATCCTGCATGATCTTTTGGAATTCATTGTTTAACATCATCTCTGTGGGTTTACAGGGTTCACCCTTGCCTACATTGCTTGATGATGATATGGCATCTCTTATAGAGCTTGGAATTGGCAATGAGTCCACCATCCTCGTAGATGAACTCTCTTGATGTTCAGCACCTCTATGCAAAAGGTCTATATCTGACATTGCACTAAATCAAGGATGCATGGGTTAACTGGTTTTCGAGCTGGCAAAATACCAAGCATGGTGAAGAAGAGCTGTGTTTTTGCCATTCCCGGATTAAGATAGTATCTCTATATGTACTTCATAAACGTGACGTGCATTTTTCTTTTATTTATCAAATACACCTGACAAGGGTTGTACAACCATAAAATCCTACAAATCTCTGTTAAATCTTGCTATTTCAATTGAACCGACATATAAATAAACAATAGACAACGCTATCCCATCTGTATAAGGATGCTGCAAGTACCAGAGTTGAAGAATTTTTTTTAAAAAAAAAAGGGGCAAGAATATGACAATAAAAAAGAACTTTTGAAAACAATAAAACTGTGAAGTGGACATAAATCTAATCATAAAGATAAGAGTAATTAACATACCAAATTATGAGAAGACATCAATCATGACTAAACTAAGAGTACAAATACAGCAAAGTGCACCCAAAGGCAGGATTAATGTAGTCAGCAAGATCATCGTTTACAAGTCTTTTAACTAATTAACAGTCTAAATCCAAATAGCATCATTAAAATGTTCTTACAGGCACCCCTGTCAGCATAACGGAACTTAACCACTAAAAGAAAAGGACATAGCTACTAAAGTCCATTCTACCCTCATTGGATCATTTTAATAGACAAAATCAACGATGTGCACCATACATCTGACTAGAATCATATTGTGCATATGCAGCTTGGGGTGACACACTTTTTCCATACCCAGCTGGTGCGGGTACGTTTCCATAACCACCGGCCTGATCATAGCCAGGCTGAGTTTGAGATGGTTGAGCATAACCAGACTGCCCAGCAGCAGTCGCAGGATAAGCAGCAGGACCTTGGGCTGCACCATAAGCCGGATCTGCAGGCCCTTGATACCCATATGTTGCATTGCTGGTAGCTGGTTGTTCGGCATAACCAGGCTGAGCTGTTGGATATGAACCATAACCCCCTGCAGGTCCTGTCTGAGGGTATGCAGGCGGCTGTTGAGCTCCAGGCTGACCATACCCAGCAACCGGCTGACCACCTTGAGGAGGATAACCAGAAGCAGATGCTGTGGCAGGAGTATGACCATATCCATCAGTAGTGGGTGCAGACCCATAGAGAGGATAGCTTTGTTGCATTGACCCACTTGATGCATAGGGGTAGGACTGTTGAGATGGCACATTTTGACCATATGATTGAGCTGATGAACCTGGACCTTGATAAGGCACTTCTCCAGGTTGATTAGGCCTAGGCTGACC
Source organism: Sesamum indicum (assembly GCF_000512975.1). Classification (NCBI taxonomy): domain Eukaryota; kingdom Viridiplantae; phylum Streptophyta; class Magnoliopsida; order Lamiales; family Pedaliaceae; genus Sesamum; species Sesamum indicum. The sequence goes on along the minus strand of NC_026146.1, from coordinate 243,156 downwards.
ATAGGGTTGCGAATGAGGTACTTGTGGCTGCATGCCGTACATGGGTGGCTTACCATATTGGTCCTGTGGACCATACCCTGAATGTGTACCACCTTGCGTGTATGGTGTTGGCTGAGAACCCATGTGCCCAAAATGTTGGGAGGAAGCATGGTGATCATATTTAGCCTCGTTGTATCCATGTCCAAAGGGTTGGGCAGGAGTTTGAGAATAAGGTGGATGCCCATAATCTGGACCTTGCTGCTGCCCATAGTTGTAGTTGCTCTGGATAAGGAAGGGCACCCAATAGGAGGGCCAAAGTCATGACAAAGACTGATATTATAGAGAAACTAGGCAAGATAATATAAACAAGCCACCAACCTGAGGTGAGGGCCCATGCATTGAAGCCGGAGGCCTTTGCTCCCAACTTGGACCATAATTGCTTCTCGGAGCCTGTGGCGGCGGATAATTACCATATGATGGAGGTGGATATTGTGAATTCTGAGAAGGATATGGTCCTCTTTGTGGATAATCATAACCAGAGAATTGCGCATGATGGGGACCACGAGGTCCCCATTGTGGCGCAACAGGTCCACGTGGGCGATAACCCTGCTGGTTGTATCCACTGGAGAGGGGTGATGGCCTCATGGTCTAAATAAAGCAAATTAGTTAGATCAAAGAAGTAGATTAAAAAGAAGATAACAACCAACAATGTAAAACTTTTGAAAGGAAAATTTAGATACAAGCTGCAATAGCACATCATGTCTTCTTTTACTAAAGGTAGGTAGAAGATGGACTCAGAACATCAGCACAGCTGGTACCGACCTTAAAATACTATTAACCAACAAGAAGGAAAGGCAGAAATCAATAACTGAGAGAACATAAGCTGCTCCAGAATTGCAGAATCTTGAATACTGTAACAATTTTACCAGTCATAATATCCCAATCTAAACATGATCTACCAAAACAACAAAAACACAACAAAAAGTAGCTAGAATGAAATTGTAAATTCAGGAAACAAACAACTAAACAATAATTCAAGAAATATTTAGTCAATAAAATACGAATTATAATGCCATGAGAAATGCAAAAGTTGAGCAGATTCAAGACATTGAAACAAAAGTACAATTTGAGCTAAGTTCCACTATGAAAAAAAGATCCAATGTAAACATTCACGTATGTAGTTGAGCTTTGCTCATTCACAGCCACTTATCTCCACCTGTTCTTGGGTAAATAGAAGTCCCCAAATATCTTATGCCTTTTCTGTTGGTCTTATTGCATTACTGCAAATTAACAGATGTAACTATGCAATTCATCATTAACAAGTACGAGTCTTCTTGAAGCAAACAATCAGTTCCGACAAGCATTAGTACTACAAGACATGCTAGCGTGCTTTGCTCAGAAACAATAGTAGTGTTAGACAAGATCAAAAATCAAATATACCACCAACTCTTGAAAAGAATTCATTTAAATATCTCTCAAGCAATCTTCAATAAATCAGGGAAAGAAATTTCCACAGCATTCTTCCAAAGCTTGCATAAACTTACACGCTCATTGTAAAGCTGAATGCAAAGTCAAACATCTAAAGTGACCTAGTTCACTTCGAGATGATCACCAATCACCAAAAACATGTATAAAAATGACAACCATAATATTCTCCAATATACCAAGTGGAATTGATTTGATTATATTGATCAATCTACTTCATGAAGATGATTTGACTAGTGAGGCACTGTTTTCCAGTACGTCTCAGAATATGATATCAGGCATGCCACATAGCCTTATTAGTAGCATTACTATTAGTTTCTAAGTCTCAAAGCAATCTTACCAACTATTAACATCCTGCAATGTCGAGGTTTAATGCTTGATACCTCTCTTCTGGTGACGCAAGGGAATAGTAGTTGTCTATTGATACACCAAGAAGGCAATGCGAACTGGAAGTGAAAGGAAAAGCCAAATCTGCATTTTTAAGTCAACCAATTCGAAATTGGCACCTTCAAGACAGATAAATCATGGCAACCGAAATCTTATTTGAATTTAAGATCTTCCTAACAGCATTCAAGATATCTTGCTACGCATGCTTAATCAGCAGCATTTAGTAATAAATCCCTCAGTCCATGGTATCATCAAAAGGATTTTCCAACCAATAGAACGCATCAGCCGATTGTACATATTACATCAACCCTCACAAGTAAAAACTGTTTTATTATCCAGTAAAACCACTTGTTGATTGCTTTCATGGCCAACTAATTAAGCTATGTATCATCAATCAAACAAAGCCCTAGCTTCATACTCATATCCAGTTCACACGTTTAACTGACATCCTGAACAAACCCAAAATTTGTGAGTGGCATAGCATCAAAACTGATCCTAGAGAAGCAGCAAATTCCATTGAGCAGATTGCAAGATGAATTCGTATATCTCAGTCAAGAAACACATCGGCAAAAAGCATTTACGTATCATAAACTAGGTGTACAACATGTCCAAAAATATTATCAGTGATGTTACAGTCTATTTACAATAATATGCATCTCACACTGTGCAATGTGTGGGTAAGAACTCAGACCCCTACTTAGGACAAGGTAGATAGAACGGGAACACCCCATACACACACCAGAGGCCAAGCATACTAATAATAGGAGAGAACCCATACCAAAGCGATTCTTTACCAAGCATACTAATATTCAACACTGTATGAAGACACATTATAGCATACAGAACTATGTAAAGGAATGTATGGCTTATTCAAAAGAGAAAAGGAATAAAGATGTAAGCACAGTAGAAATGCACCAGTGTATAAATTCTAACTCAGAAAAGAAGAGGAAACATCTGGACAAACCTGATTCATGACATCTTTGATCATTTCTCTTGCAGTCTCAATTTGCTTCTTATTACCAGTCACACGGACCGTCCTCTCCCTAGATTGATCTCCATCGGAAAGATTTTGTTGTATCAACTATAGAAAATGAAAAAAGGGAACTTTTTCATCAGATACAGAAGGGCAACCACAAGGACAGAAGTAATGCAAACTTTACTACCTGAATGCGTGCCCCTGATCTTGTCTGCAAGTTTCTGATTGTCTCTCCACCTTTTCCAATGATTAAACCAACCTACAGTAATGGAAAACATTTTTAACACTTCAATTCCAGAACTTGCTGAAGGGATAAAAAAATATTATACAAGTGAAGGAGATAAATGGGATCAGAAGAGGTAAGTTAGAGCATAAACCTTCTCAATTGGGACTTGTATTTCAAGTTGTTCACCACCATTTGCAGCCTGCACGGTGCTGAATCCTCGAGCAACAAGTGAAGGAGAACCTCCAGCATCAGCCTAAAAATACACCATTAGCTCCAATCAGAGATCTCAGAACACAGGAAAGTGACACATGATACATAAAACAAGTGACGGGCCAGGGATTAGCTTCAATGCGCATAAAATGGAATATATCACAAAACCATGCCTCAGCAATTACGTCCTTTATCAACTTCTCGGCCTTGTTTATATTTTCCAAAGTTCCAACTATTTCCAAAGGCCTGGTGGCAGACCGTGGATCCGCATCAGCATCCCTCATAATCTGAATTTTGGCACCTGAGTTGTCCTGCAAGGACCGAATGGTATCCCCTGCCTTGCCAATGAGAACCCCGACCTACAAAACAAAAGAATGAGCACAGCTGAGATCCTCCTTAAATAAATTTAGATGTTGAGACATGTCGTAGAGGAAAGGAAGGATATTACACCAGAAGAATCAGGATATGATCCTCTAAATAACAATATTATAAAAACAGAGTCACTATGCAATGCGCAAGGTCAATGAAGGGATGTGCAAGCTTCAAACTGACCTTAACATTAACTGAGAAAAGATGGGAACACGTGAAACAACTATTCCCATCCTCAACAAGCTAGAGGATGAGAAATGTCTACATAAAATATTCAATCAATTCACCTTGTCATTGGGAACCTCCATTTTGCGTGATAGTATTTCGGTATCGGAGCCTGGTTGCCTTTCATCAGAGGGAACTGGAACGTCCCCCTCTCTAGGAAGCTCCTCAGAAGGTGCTTCAACTTCTGCTTTTGGTTGTTCTACATCATCAGTAGTTCCAATCTGAGTTTTCTCATTCTCAACGGAAGCTGGTTCTTCATTAATTTTCTCAGAAGGTTCTTCTCTAGGTTCTTGGTCCTCTGCAGGATGGGCAGTGTCAGCTGCAGACTCGGGCAGTGTTGAATCTTCCTCTTTAGGCACATCTTCTTTCCCACCCTCTTGGTGACCATTCTGTGGAACTGCTAAAATAATTAATCAGTAACCATGAGAAGGGAAATCGTTCCACTTTTTCAGAATAAATCACAGTAGTTGTCAAATATAACAGACATCCACAAAGGACATGATAATCGGAAATTTTACCAATTTTTCTTCAAAAAAGAAAATAAGCCAAGTCAAATTTTCAGAAACAGAATAGATATTTATACAAAATGCTAAGGACACGAGGCTATCAGAAACAACTGATGAAACATGTTAAGAGGCAAAGAAAGAGTAAGTACGGATGCCAAAATTGATGATAGCAGAAATAATGAGGACAAACAGGGGGGGAGGGGGGGGATATGAGTGAATCACCTAGGCCATCGGATTCGCTAACATTATCTCCGTTACTCGCTAAACGGGGGCGTTTAGTGTCAGATTCATCTGCACCGCCATTCTCCTCCTCCTGATTGAGGGAGTCAGGATCGAGTTTGGGTTCAGAGTCGGTGAGCGGTTGAGGCGCGTTGTTGAGCTCCATATCGTCAAGCTTTCTTTTGTGTCCATCTGCGGCGGCGATAGGGCTAGCTTCTGCCGAGGTGATGACTTTCTCCTCCGCCATGGTAGTTTTGGGGATCAGACAAGGTCAGAATAAGAGCTAGGGTTTGGTAGGAACAAGTTAGTAGGACGTGGGTGAATACTTGGAGCTTTTTGTTTTTCCTTTGTTGGATTTCTATTTCTTTATCTGAATCTGTAGGTACATCTCTCGCTCCTCTCGTGCTGTGTGTGTGTGTGTGTGTGTAGATAGATAGATGGGGGTTTTGGTGGTTAGGGCATCAAATGGAAAATGGGCTTGAGCTTGCTAAGATTTGGCCCAAATATCTTTAGGAGTCCAGCCCAAAGTGTTAAAAAAATACTACACTTATGGTGTTGCCCATGAGGGAATTGTTGGGCTTGCCATATTGGTATTTTTGTATTTGTTTTATGAAATTTTCTTGGTGAAATTGAAATAGGTAGGGTATGATTGATGTAATTAGTTAGCTGGTCTTGTTTATTTTATTATATTAAATGTATGTGATTGCATTGGGTAGTGATGAAGAGATCAAATTCATGTAAGTTTTCTGCATATTTTGATCTTCATCATAAATCTTGGTATTATTTATTATAATGAAACCCCAATGGTAGCTTTTGATTATTAGTATTATGCATCAATAATTGATTATAGTTGAAATATATGTAATAATAAAGTAGTAGATTAATGATGTCATAAAGTAGTACAACAGGTGCTCATATTGTTAAAAAGAAAATGAATGTGAATTGTGAATGAGGAATAGGAATAGCAGAATAGGAATAGGAATAGGATGTAAAAGAAAGAAAGTAATAGGGAGAGGGAGCACGTGCGACGCAGGAAAGTGGGAAATGTTGCAATAAATGGAGACACGTAGAGAGAGGGGGGAATGGGGATGGGGGCACTTCACGTGAAGTGCCATGCCCATGTCCCATTTACACACACTCACTCACTATATATCTACATACATATATAGTCAGACTCAGCCTTTTAACTGGGCAGTGGTCAGCACTAGGAGGGACCTCATCTCCTCTTCTCTGTCTCACTATCATATTCAATATTATGTATATATTCCTATTCATATAATAAAAATAGGGGTGAGGGGTGGGGAATGATCCAAATCCAATATCTACCAATTTGTTGGAAAAGTCTCGGATTGGGTACCTATCTACCTTCAACATTTTACAATTATTGCCCAATCATAATCCACCTTCACTTTTTTTATCCACTCCTCATCATCATCATCATCATCATCATCATCTCACTCTCAATAAAATATATATATATATATATATATATGGCTACATATTTGAATTACTTTATTATTCCCGTCATATTTCCAGTTTAGTTATATATTTGGTACATAAATTTATGATATGATTAACAACTAAATATTATTGTATTAGTATTTACCAATATTTATGTTTATATCTCATCTTAATTATTAATTAGTAGGTAGTCTTAAAAAATTGTATGTCATGCGTACCTAATATACATACATATATGTGGGTAGGAGGGCAAGGGAATTGATGTTGGGAGCCACGTGATAGGTCTAATGTCTTAGGATTGTTGTACTAATTTGATGTGTGTCATTTCATGTAGTCTTGATTTCATGACATAATTAAAACTATCATAGGACAATAATTATATATTTTTCAATCACTCACTTATAAGCAAACTTCACTCCGACCTCATGTATATATGGTTCCAACAAACAACGTTAATTCTTCACAAAGCAACCATTAAATGCAATTCATTTCCTACGTCCTACAATACCAATTAAGTTTTACTTAATTGTCATCATAATTTATATGATTAGTTCACACAAGTTAAAAAAAAAAAGAATCATTATATATATACACGATATTTATTGTATATGCAATTGGTTGTATCTAACCAAAACATGATTAGATTGATCAAAAAAACAAATAATAATAATTAGTCCGAGTTATTGAAACAAATAAATTTTATATACTTGTTATACATTAATGGATGTGCAGTATACTAAAAAAATAGTTGCTAATCATATTCAAAGTAAAATTATCATACATGATTAATTTACAACTTAACAAAAGAGTAGTGCATATATATTATAACTCACGTAGTACCTACTTAAAATATAATTATAATTGCTATATATATATATATATGTACTTAATTAATAAGAATGTATATAATTAATTAATGATATTGAGATGATCGTTGAACATTAAGATTTAGTTGGCAAAAATGAAAATAGAAGCACGCACGTAAGTAGGGCTTGGTACCAAAAACTTGAACAAAAGTAGCTACGTACTAGAAACAACACAATCTTATATATTGGGCTTGATTTATAAATTTACAAGAGAAAGTAGGTAGTAATAACAGGGTAGTAGTGGTGGATGGATGAAATTAAGTGAGAAACAAACTTGAAATATTTTTCTTCGGATCAGCTGTCATGAATAATATATAAAGAAGAACCCTAGCTAGCCCACCAAGTTAATATATGGATGTGTGGTGGTGATGATCAGATGTCGCGGACATGGAAGATATTTGGATTCTTGACGACGATATCGTACATGTAAATGGAATTGAATTTGGCAAAGTCTCTGGGCAAAGAAATGAGATCAATGGAAGTGTGCTTGTGGAATTGGAAGAGGTCAGGGTCTCCGCCGTAGTACCTCTCCCAACCCAGACCTCTCAAGATTTGGTCCAGAGAAGAATAAGAGGAAACCACTTGGCCCGTGGGCAAGTGTACCAAAACCTTCCTTTTGGAGGTACGTTTGCCGTTGCCGTTGGCGTCGCTGTGCTCGGAGGGATTTTCAACCAGCTGCATCACTCCATTATTCTTGAAAACCCAAACACCAGACATGATTAATTCGATCTTATATAATTTACACGTCTTGTTGTTGATGAAGAGAGGATGATGGAAGGGGGAGGGTATATATAGGTAGCTAAGTAGGGTGATTCGACGGAAAAAGATGGGAGTGATTGTGAATGTGATGATAGGTTTGTCCAGCTTTTGGTATAGAACCTAGATATTGTGGGATCCAGTGTTGTCTACCAGACGCCTATGCCTACGCTATCCATCATGTTTTAATTATTATTTCTTCGGGGAAGGGGGTGGAATAAGATATAGAAGAATCTGTAGCTCCATTCTCATTCTGCCCTTTTTTTTTTTTTCTTTATTTAGGAGAATCTCATTTCTCTGCTGTGGGGAAACAATATTATATTCCCTTCACATTTTTATTATTTCAAATATTCATACTCACATTCATTCAAATATTATTATGTTTTAAACTCATCAACACCAATATACAACTTGTCCCCACCTACTTACATCACGTGCCCTTGCACGTGAACCCTAACAGGATAAAAGAATTTTTGTGATGTGCAGCCGCTCTCAAAATCTTTCATTTTCAATTCTTATATTACTTTGCATATCTACCTAAATATATATATATATATATATATATACACTTTAAACACATTTTTTTCTCTTGGTCTTTTTGTTTAGCTATTCATATATTAATACCATTGTTTAAAACTTGTAATTAGTTAGGGCTCCCTCTCTCTCCATCATGTATTTGTTCTAGCTAGACAAAGTTTGAGTACATATATATATATATATTATATGATACGTGTATTATAAGCAATATATATATATATATAGATATGAAGAGAAGTAATTAATTAATTTATTTATCCTGCATTAATTTGCATCTTTTTGGGGACGTGGTAGGTAGCTAGTTTACATGCAATATATATGAATGGATGATTAAAGAAATAATGTTGATGATGATGAGGCATGAATGATATAGGTACATACATGAGTGTAAAGTAAAGTAGTAGACGTCGTGGAATATAGATTACAGCAAGGAGGACCACAGGAGTTGAGGCCTTGAGGGAGGGACCTTTATTTCTCTCTCTCTTTCTATTTCTTCTTTCATTTTATTTGGATATTAATTCATTATTATGTGAACTTATATATATATATATATATATAGGGGTGTGTGTGCTATCTATATATCCATCTATGTTGGTCGTCACATGTGATCACATGGAGAATATGTGGTGTAATGGTCCTTCCTCATTTCTTCTTTCTGCTCACCCTCAGTCGCAGCACCCAACTTCAAGGACCTGTCTTTTTCCACTCAATCCTCGACTTTCTCATGTTTTTGTCAAGTCCCCCACCTCCACCTCTAATTATACATATATATATATATCTTTTCATGATCATATACGTACACATATATATGTCATGTTTATGTAGTAATTAAGTTGGTAATGTCCATTTAATTAATTATTAGGCTGTCCGTTTGTGATTGTTGAAGCAAGCAAAGGGTAATTAATATATAGTTGAAAAGAGAGTTGGGCGGGTGTATGGATGCATATATGCTCTATATATAATGAATGAAGATTAAGAGAGGGATGGGATGGGAGATGGTTGAGCAGGATCATATACATACTATGCCCTGCATGCTGCCCATAAATCTTTTCACATATTACACATACATATACACTTAGTTTGTAGTTAGTCTATAATTAAAAATAATAATAATTAATTATATGACGAGTGTAAATATAGTTACTATATGATTAATATGTTTGATTAAATCTAATTTAAATAAAAAATTTCAATATACATACTCTTTCTCCAATGACACTATTGATATTTTAATTACACCGACCTAGCTAGCTCGCTAAAAGGGTTGGTGTGTGTAGCACAAATTCTCACATTCCGTCACGCCATTTTAATTCATTATCTTATTATTATTATTATTAAAGAGTACTTAAGGTGGTTTTATGTCTAAATAAATATTAATTGGTACGAGAATCAATCAATTCTTCATCATGTATATTATAATATATATATATATATATATATATATTGATTGATGCTTCCCACCAATATTCCAAAAATTGAATTTTAGTCTTGTAATTTAAGAGGCTGGTAGTTTTAGTCCTGTACAAATTATTTTTCACAATTAATCCTGTAATTTTATAATTTTGACAATTTTAATTTTTTTCTGGCCAACTTTGCTTGAATTTGTAATTTACTTGCAATTTTAGTCTTACAAATAAATTCATGTAGGACCAAAATGTCAATACCCCTTAAATTACAGGACTAAAAATATAATTTAATTTAAACATGTACAAATCACATGTAATTTTCTGGCCAAATTGGCCCGAAAAAAGATGAAAATTGTCAAAGTTTTAAAATTATATGAAAATTAATTCATACAGAATCAAAAATATTAACTCCATAAATTATAGAACTAAAATTATATTTTTCCCCACCAATATCTCACTACATGTATACCTAGGGAGGCCGAACAATCTGATTCTTAACCAACTACATATAAATATACGTCATTCCACCAACAAATTAATTAATGCATGTACATATATATAGATATATTCTCACGCCAATTCCAAGTAATTAAGGTATATATATATATATATATATAATGGTCTCTAAAGTGCTGTTCTTATGGTGGTTTTATTTTCATAATTAATTAATTCGGAGCAACTTTCGTGCACGT
>NC_026146.1:209139-232843 GCF_000512975.1 Sesamum indicum | reverse complement strand
GGGTTTCCAGTATAAATGTGGGTGAATATATCTAGATTTGTAGGTAGGTTCTGCAATAGCCCTAACTTTGGTCTAAATTAATGCGCACCTAAAATTCTTCCTTACATCAATCGAATATTAGTATTATTATTAATTTAGATATTTGGGGGTAAATTAAAGGAGATGCATAACTCAATAAAAAACAGATTGACTTCATCTGATAAGATAGGCATACGTAATTTAATTATAAATGAGTACAACTGGAATATATATATATATATATAGTGATCTTGAGACCTCTTTAATTTACTTATTGCTCTCTCAAAGTTGCACACAACATATATAATTATTATTAATGGGTATTGATGCCACCAAAAAAGCAACCGTAAATACCCCCACTACCTATGAGGAGTTTGATTGCACGTCCCATATCCAAACTTGATTTGTTTTGTAATGTTGGAACTATATATATACTATTATGAAATAATGTTGTATAAATTGGCATCTCCATAAAAGACAAGGGCTTCAAATCAAATTCACAATTTCGTGTGAGTCACAATATATCCTAACATATCCAACAACTCCCTAAGTTTCCGTCCTCATTGCTAAGGGATAATTGTTCTATCACAAACAACTGCTGACCTTATTATCATACAACGTATGTGTATATATATATTTCACCGGTAAATCATAGTGAAGAGGTTTGACAAAATGGTTGACCAACTGCCACTAAGGTTTTTCCCTATCAGAAACTTCAACATTTAAGGATGACAATCCCACTGTATTCGGGCTCGTTAGCTGATCCAGTTGCCTCTTACCACGCCTAAGCAAATATTCGATGTAGAGAAAATTCTTGCGATCTACTTGTGACGAATTATTCCGGAACTCCGCCGACACAAATGCCTCAATTCTGCTGCGCTCTTCAGGGGATTTGGAGCGTGCTGCTCGTAAGAATCCTCGGTACAGAGCAAGCACTTGCTTCTGCATCCCTGAAAGCCTTGCTTTACCGGAAGCTGCCATCGCATCTTCTTCCCAAGCTAGATCTTCCTTCAATACCCTCGTGCCCAAGGTTAACAATTAAATCTATGAAACAAACAGCTATTAGATGATATTATAACTAACAGAACGTCCAGGATATGCCAGAATTTGTGAACAGAGTGGATAATCACAACCTCCAAAGGTACCACAAGGAAACACAACATACAGCCTTACTTGGACATGGCCAAAAGTGATTGAACAATACCAGAGACATAAATCCTTAAACCAAGGTGAACTCATGCCAGAATTCCTTTCCATAAGGCTTTTTGAACATAACCTTGCTGTAGCTTCACCTCCTCACCTGACCAGCATAATATCTTTTATTTATGTTTCCACTCCAAATTCACACTATGTTTTTGAAGTTACCAAAGGACGAGCCAGCAATATGCTATAAACATTTAATAATGTTCCTAGTGGCATGAGAGGGTAAATCATGTTGTTCTAGACTTAGTAGAATACGATGTGCTGGATCAATATTTCTTAGGGTCCCTAAGGAATAATGTCATGATTTATTGTGTAATTTTTGAATTAGTGATTCTGGAACCGGAGAGAGAGCATAAAGAGTTACAGTGGCTAAAGACAAATAAATCCATGAATCTCGTAATTTCAAACAATGTTCAGGGGACTGAGAGAGCTGCAACACAAACAAGCCATTTTGTAATGCTCAAGATGAAGACTAAAATGTCTGGATAGGTCTCAACTCCAGCTACAATTGGATTCCACAGGTCACAATAACTGTTTGATTCACATAAAGGAAGAAAATGCAAAAGAGACCATATCCCATGAACATTAAGAAACCAGATAAACCAATTTCCACAAAAATTAGGGCAATTGGCATATATCACCCTTTAAATATGTTTTATTGGCACTTTGCACCCTAAAATTGTAATTTTTTTGGCACTTTTCACCCTTCAAATAAACAAAACCTTGCATCTTGCACCCTAAGGTGGAATTCGGCTGAAATTCTACCGAAAAAGCATGGAGCATGACACTGAGAGGGGCTTTTTGTTTCTCCATAGGTAAAAGCATAAAACCTTTTCTTCGCTCTAATAAAAAGAATAAGAAAACATTTCCTTCATTTTCTACCCATTCTCATTCTCCCACATTTTTCCTCCCATTTATGAACAGTAGCTTCTGCAACTTCTGCTATTCTGCAGTCACCAAGAATAGTAAAAGTATGTAGCACTAAAGCAGAGTCAGGAAGGAAAGAAAAAACAACTCTTGTACAAATATATTCCATTACTCTATTGACAATTGAGTTCTCATGGTGCGTAATATAATAAGAAAATTCTAATTAGATCAAGAACTAGTCATAGTCTTTCCAAGCATTTCATCTTTTGCCCTGGTAAAATTGCCACCGGTGTAATACAATCCAAGTTTTGCATTAAGAAGACAAGTATCGATGAGATTTAACTCCTCCAAATTGTTTTGGGCTTCAGCAATTCATAAGAAGACAAGTATCAATGAGATTTATCTCCTCCATATTGTTTTGGGCTTAAGCAATTCATTTAACGTACAAAGATGATAGGCAATAAACTACTATACCTATCATTTCTTTAAAGAGTTTGATTGCAGTGGCATCATTCATCTGAAAATATTCACACAAACATCTTTTTATAGCCTAAATATATGACAAAGTCTGGACCTGTGTGTTAGAAGCTTGTATCAACTTATATAACCATGATCTCTAGATTCTGCAACCTACAACTGGTGCTCAAATAAATAGAGAAGATGAGTGATAAGAGTCTTTGTCTTTGAATATTTCATGTTTTATTGCCCAATACTCTTGGACATAAATTAAATTCTACCTTCATACTTGTTGAAGAGATAGAAAATTCCCAACTGGAGTTAGGCTGCACGATTTTCGGATGAGATTTAGGCTGGAATTCAATCCAGGGTGCAAAAAGCAAAGTTTTGTTCTTTTCAAAGGTGTAAAGTGCCAAATTTCAATTTTAAGGGTGCACAGTGTCAATGAGATGTATTGTAAGGGTGCAATATGCCAGTTACCCTAAAATTTATGACGCCCATTTCTAAATCATAACATAGTTAAAAGTTTATACAAATGAAATATGACATTATATGTCATTTCTTGATCTGCGCAACGGTTTCATCTAGTAGAGTTTTACATATCAACACCAAAACATAAAAATAAAAAAATTAGGCAATGGTGTGAAAGGGAGTAGGAACAGCAAGCTAGTTCATATGCTCTGCATCAAAATTACTCTACTGAAAAGGGCAGTGACGTGATGCTAAAATTCAATGATTAACCAAATTATCATCCGAGAAGAATTCAATTTCAAATCCAGCCCAAACAAGAGAATGTAGATATGAATAAGATAATGAAGATGATATAAAATCATGAAACCCTTTAACACCAATAGTAGTATTCCCTCAGGGTTAAGGTGTGGAGGCAGCAAGGACGGAAGGAAGGAAGCAGAGAGAAGGAAATAGCAGGTGCGCGTACCTCTTGAATTTGCAAAGTGCATAAATTTTTTGGAGGAGCCCAAATCTTACAGATTCCTGTCCAATTTTCCCAAATGGAATTGGAATTGGAATTGGATGCCTCTGCGTCTGCAGTTAAGAAACCCAATTTGATTTTACAATCTTTTATTACCATAATAATAATAATTTCTGAAAATAGAGGGAGTGACGTGAGTGGCAGTGCCCAAACACTTAATTGATATTGAAATATAAAAATATCGTTTTTCTTTTTCTTGTCGGAAAAAAAGGAATTTTTACAGAATATCATTTTTGTGAAGAATGAGTTATAATAGGACAAAACAATTGGTAATCTCTAATTGTCCTCTCCATCCTTAAAACTATATTTAGTATCGTCGTGGAAGTATGGCATATGTATCAATACTTGTGATATGAGCATATAATTTGAAGCCGTAGGAGGCATCGAGTCGAGCTCGAACTCGAGCTCGATTTTACGAATTGTTCCAGAAAATTGTAGGTAAAAACTTGAATAAAATTGCAGCAGAATGGAGGTGGGAAGGAGAGAAGAAAGAGATGAGAGGCGAGCTAGGGACGCCGGAGCCGAACCCAACTTTCCCCCCTCTCAGATCGGTAATGTTGACAAATACCAGATTTCCAGCGGTGTGTAGTAGAGAGAACGGAGCCCTCGGAGATCTTGTGGAGCTTCGGCGCGTCGAAGTAGTCAAGCAAGACGTGGAGGGCTAGGATGTTTTTTATGACAATGAGTGGGTATTTTCCGGTGAAGGATTTCAGTGATATTGGAGGCGGAGGCGGAGGCGGAGGCGGCGGAGAGAAGGGCAATGGCGAGGAGAGAGAGTAGAAAGAGGAGAAAGAATGGAGACGAAACAGAAAGAGAGAAAGAAAAAGGAAGAAGAAACGAGAACAAGAGACCGAAACAAATAACTATTTTTAACACACATTTATTTATTTTTATTTTCAAAATATAAAATAAAATAATTAAAATACAAATTCAAACACAATGATGGATTTTTAATTTTTGACTTTTTGTATTCTTCTTCGTCTTATTATTATTATTATTACTACTATTATTATTATTATTTTAAATCATATCGTTTGATATGATTTAAAGGACACAGTTTTGTATATATTTAAATTTCATATGAATCAGGTGTCCGGATTTTAAAATATCTTAATTATTGATTAAATTTTTTAACCTCATTACATATAATTCAATAATAATTAAAATTATTCAACCATCATCGTCATCATCATTATTATTCTTATTATTATTATTATTATTTTAAATCATGAGATCGAATCATAAAATTTTTACATAAATCTAGTTGAAATTAATATATGTTCACAATTTGTAAAATTTATATATTTATAAATGTTAGTATAACATTGATGTAATTATCATCTTACATTGTTGAACAACATGGGGTAATCGAGCCATCAAAATTGAGATCATACCGTTAGATATGATAAAACTTACAAAAAAGTACATTTGGTAAAGTTTTAGACCTATTGGATATACGGATGTCGAGATATTGTACTCAAAACATAAGAGTAAATACGGTGTATTGTTGAATCAGACCATGTGATTTTAAATCATACCGTCTGATATGATCTAATGAACACAGTTTTGTATATATTTAAATTTTGTATTAATCAGGTGTCCGAATTTTAAGATATCGTAATTATTGATTAAACTTTTTAATCTCATTATATAATAATAAAATAATAATCAGAATTGTTCAACCATCATCATTACTATTATTAATTCATAGGAATTACTAAATTTTGACAGAAATTTATAAATAATTAAAAATTATAAGTGAATTACTTGTCAATTTAAAAAATATTAACGTAATACAAATATATATTAAAATATAACATAAAGTTCTATATATCATATTAAATAATAATTTTAATTATAAAAAATATTATAATTTACTAAGTGGATTAAATTTATTTTTGTATAAAGATTAAATATATAAATAAAAGTACCATAATTTATTATTATCCAAAATAAAATGTATAATATTGATTAATAATTATAATATATGGTCAATTTAGATTATAAAATTGATCAAATATTAAATATAAAAAATTCAAATAAAAAAAAAAATCACTAGCTCGCGAGCTGGTGAACAACCTCCGGCTCGACTCATCTACCACCCCTATTTGAAGGCGTATTCGTATGGTATGATAAATGAGAAAAAAAATCTCCTATAAAAAAATAATTAGCATATCACCCATTTTGTATTTTAAAAAATACTTTGCTTTAATTTTCAAAACACCAAGATTTTTTTCCATATTATATGAAGATAAATTGCAGTTTACCCTAATTTAAAAGGAATTTCTTACTAACATCTCTTGCAGCAGTTTTACAATATTTCAATGTCTTTCCTTTAGTTGGAAATTGAGAAACTTTAACACTGTCAAAAGGCATAGAATACTTTGAGTTTGGGTGCACACACACATGAGAAACAAAGATTAGCCGTTTGCAGAGCAGCCAAATTTCTATAACTAGGAAAACGGAAACGGTGATGCATAAAAATTTTCTTATACAGTTGGGTGCACCATGTCTGTCAATCTTGATTTACATGATGATGATGATATGTGATGTATCTCTATCAATTTTACATGTCAAAACTATATCGCGGATAAGCCACAGCATCGTTGGTATGCCTCCGTCTACTCAATGTCTTTGATGGCATCCTGCAGTAAGTATAAACACCACCAATCGCAATTCTCACACCACATGCTATACAAACCCCGATGGACGGGATGGTGAAAGAAGGAGAAGAACAATTGCAACAGCAGCTAGATTACCTTAGCTAGCCGTGTCACGTAAGTTGCAGCCAGCACCGTTGCTAACAGCCCTAGTCCCAGTGTCCATAGCTGACCGTTCCCTCCACTTAACCCTATCTCAGATTCTTCTTGCTGTCGAGAATCAAGGACAAGCAAAACCAACCCCATTAGCTTACGTGATGAAAGCTCATCATTAATGGAGTACCAGCACCATCAATTTCAGCATCTTTACAGTTGCAGTTTCTTTGCAAGGTATAAGAAAAAGGTTTGCGCATCAACTCACATCTTACTGTCGTTTGCTAAGGACAAAAGAGGTGAGTAAATGAACGAGTTACACCATAAGTAAAGTGCTGGAAACCTTCATTCAAATGCATATTCAGCCTTTATCCAAAGACTTAACACTTGATCCACCATGAATTAAATCAAAAGTTTCATTAGGATTTATCTTTATCTTTATCTTTACTTTTCTGCCTAAAACTCAGTACTTTCTGCTGAGAAAAAGGAACAGACTTCCCCAGATTCTTGAGGTTTTTTTGGTAGAATATCACATTTTAAGATTGAAGGACATCCAGAATTAGATTAGAAGAGAGGTTGTTATTACTTGTGCTCATTAAGCATGAAGCTAGAAGAAGGAAAAACCACTGTTCTGGAGATAAACAAGTAAAACTCACAATTATTGCCCGCCCAAATGCTCCAGCACTCACATATGCCCATGTTCCTGGAAGCATACCCAACCAACTGCAAAAACAACATTCAGCAACCTACATCAGGCAATATATTAAACATCTAATAGCTATCATTCTAATACTACATAGGTCATCTAGCAACAGTATATATATCATGGAATTCATCTAATATATCAACCCATAATTTCATGTAGCACCTTCTACTTGAATGAATTCGAAGGTTCAAGGTCATCAAGAAAATTTCTCAGTGGTTTTAGCAGCAATAACATAAGTGTATATCACATTATTCTATTAAGTAAAAGATAGAAACAACCAGCAAATTTAGCGTATGCATACACACACCAATATATATATATATATAAAAGAATGGTCTTTATGAGGTTAGCTGTCATAAGAACTTCTATAAATAGCACGCATTATTTGCCGCGGTAAAGCATATCATTGGAACAAGTAAAATGAAAATTCTTCCACATCTAACACAGAGATCAATTGTTTGACTGGTGTTAAAGAAAATAAATATGAGAAAGCAAAGGATGAAGCCCACCTTCCTAATACATAAGGAACAAACTTGACAGATGTAAGTCCATATAGATAATTTCCCAGAGAAAAGGGAAGCAATGGACTTAAACGAAGAAGAGTAACAACCCGGAAACCATTTTCCCCAATAGCTTTGTCTATTGCAAGAAATTTCTTGTTTCCTTCGACTAGCTTAAGAATTCGCTCACGAGCAAAATATCTGGCAATTAGAAATGCGACACTAGCTGCCACCTGAAAAGGAAGAAACACAACTTCATTACTCACTTTGTATTATCCCCTTCCAGTCCGTTCACATAGACCCAAGACTTACTGTGCCACTAATAGAGACAATGATAGTCCCAGTGACCGAGCCAAACAGAAGACCAGCAGACATAGTCAATGGGATGGCTGGTATTGCAAGTATCTACAGAACAAATAACACCTTGCATCAGTACATGATGGATTTTTTGGCCACTGAACCGCAACTTGAAACGTCTCAAAACTCCAACCAGCAATAAAGGAACTTTATAGCACATAATCAACTAGATTTTTCTAAGAATGTTACAACTACAGACAAATGAAGGCTTTTAAATGACATTCCATTCATTTCTACTCCAGACCCTTCGAGAATGCTGTTGCCGATAATTGCAATTCACCACATGCTCCATCTATATCATTTTCTAATTTGCATTGGATACTAGTGGAATACATTTAGAATACTATAGTACTCACTTAGTCCTCAATTCAACTTATAAGCATTCAATGAGAGAACTTGAATGGCAAAGGATGGATAACAGTTGAGCCAACAAAAAATGCTTGAGGTGAGACTTAAAATTCTTACTTCCAATCCAGCATAAACTGCAACAAAAAGAGCATATCCAGCTGGCCCATAGCCTGAAAATGAACAAATAAGAGAAATCTGAGACAGAAACTTGTTGCTTCTTGCATTAAAAAAGATGACATGGTGAAGAAGCTTGTAAAAGAAATCCGGAGGGGCAAACCAAAATATGATATGCAACGAAGAGATATATCCTTAGAAATGGGTACCTACAGAAAAGCAAATAGTTTTTATTACTCGATTTATTTAGACACTTCAACTCCATCAGCAGACAGCCTCCTATGGAAAATTAAACAATTGGAAGAGGGATGGATTTCATTGTCACAATCTTAAACAAGGTACCAAAAGACACAACAGCAGAAACCATAAAGCCCCCCTTATACACACACCCCTCAAGGGGAAGGAAGAAAATCATGATAAAGAAATCGAATATCTTGATTCATTGCACAGAGGGTGATTTGAAAGTTCACGCTCTAATTTCACTAATGACTACAAAAAAGGTTTCTCATTCCAAGATCCAAACCATAATGCTGAGCTAAAGTTCATCTCAGTGGGAGCAAGTAATTTCAATCACATCAAATTTCAACTAATGATTGAAATGAGCGGCAATATTGATCAACCATTCGCCACTAGAAACTGGTCGGTATACATTATTGAAATCTTCAGAGCTATGTCTATTCACTAGCATAATTTCCAAACTGAGGGCATATGAGCAGGAAACCCAATAACTAATGGATAAGACGTCACTGTTTATAACAAATTGTTTCAGTCTTCTTCACTGCAATAAGCATTTCAGCTAAAATTGTTCTGCCCAAGACAGATATCCAGCAAAAGGGTCAGAAAAGATCAAATCTTGAAGCTCATATTGAAGACAGCAGACATAATTCAACTGAAATATTCATCTAAAACCATCAAAACGGCACGCAAAGTTCGAAAGGAATCACCTTCAATGAAGCCAGAAAACTGGGTTAAAAAAGCATTGATCTGATCCTTGTATATATATCCAACAGTCCCAAATCCACCAACAACACCTACAAGCAGAAGCCCTGCCAAGATTGTGCCTTTAATTGCTGCGTCATCTCCGCCATCACCCTCAGTCGCATTCCCATCCTTATTTTCGTCATTTTCACCTCTTGGGTTGAAATTCAAGATTCTCCTGAGGCTTTGGGGCGCATTGTTTGGGGCCTTTGTAAGGGTCTGCTGCTGTTGTTTCTTAGTTTGTCGCAGTGAAGAGCATGGCTTCAAGAAATGGAAGCGCTTAGGCTTGAACCCAAATAAAGACAAGTGAAAGTTTGGGCTTTGTCGGAGAGTGATGGAGGGAGAGGAGGTCGTGGAGGAGGAGAGGCCGCGGCACGGCGGTGTTGGTGGTGCTGTCCTGAAAGGAATGGTGGGCATTTTATTTGAAGTGGTGGACTGAACGGTGAAGAGGGATAAAGATCGTTGCTTCCTCTTTTTGCTTTTTTTTTTTTCTTCTCTTTTCTTTTAGCTTCCTTTTCTACCTTCCTCCTCCTACTGCTTTATATTTTTTTCTGATTGGATACTGATTATTTCTGTTGGCTGTTTGAAGGTTTCTTGAGGAGGGGATGCTTCTTTCTGTAAGCTCCTACGCTGCAGAATGAGAATCTACTTGTGGTATGTTCTGATTCTGGATGCGAAAATTGCAGTGCTGTGAATTTCATTATTTATTTTTTATCATTGAACTTTTCTAATTTAGTTAAATATTTTGATGTTTTCCTCTTTTTTTTTTTATTATTTTCTTTTTTTTGTGAAGGGAGTAGGGGATGGATTAGATTTTGAGAGAAGTGAATCGTGTGATGAGCAATTGAGTAGAGTATCATGGGACATTCAGGATACTTGGAATTGTGTTCCATAATGCTGCACGTGTAGCTTTCTCCCTTTTTCATTTTACTTTCTTTCCGAGTTGGAAATTGGAAATGTTTAAACAGGAATTTGGCTAAAATAAAAGGAATAAGACCATTTGTAGCCACTGTTTATCCTGTGAAGCTCTGAAAATTGACTTAGAGGTGAAAGACTTTACCAGAATCTACTCTAGTCACTTGGAATAGAGGACTGAGTACCGAGTAACAATTGATAACCATGGATAAAGATGGGGCTGTTATTAAGAACTAGCTTGAGCATATACATATAGATTCAGTGTGACTGAAAGGGTAAATCTGGTAGATAATAGATGAAAGATCTAAACCACGACACAGAATCCAGCTTGCACAAGTCCATTTAAAGTCTCATCGACATGATTCGAGAATAGGAATGTAAAATTACAAGGACAACGATATTCTTGAAAATGCTTGAGTTTTCTTTCCTGGTGCAGATAAATGACATGAGCCAAATCTGCACCAGGTTTTATTCAATCATTAGCTTCCTGCTGCATTGTATACAAGATAACTGGGTGTATAGGCATCATGTATAAGAGATAAAAACTAGAACGAACACTAGAAGATGATAATATTATGTTAGTAACATCCAATATAAACACACTTTGAGTTTATCAAAGACTAAATCAGTCTACATGTCAAAATCATTTTGTATGTGATTTGCTGTTGTCTTCAGGAAGTTCCAATGAGCAAGAAGTTGCCCTCTCTATATTTCTTTTGGATGCCATCAAGACTAGTTTTGCATTCTTTACTGAAGATGCAAGTTTATGCATTTGATCACTGAGAGCAGCTTGAACAACTTTCGGTGAGAGCAAATCTGGTCTTTCTAGGACATTCAATGTAGAGGTTGCAACAAAGTTTATCTGTTAAGAAGCAGATAGAGAACATATCAGTGGGAAGCTTCTCTAGCAAAGAACCCAGGGTTTTTGTAGCAAGAAAGTTTCATGCATCAGAAAGAGAACCCAACTATTATCTTGACTTGTACTATGGAAAGCTAATGCACAGAGTATGTGGGTAATGCCAAGGTTTTATTATGATATTTCAATATTAAGTCGCAAAATTCAGACATAAATTGGCTTTATTAAGTTCAAGGAAGACAAGCTCTCTCTCTCTCACCAGTTTAAAACTAGACCTCATAGGTAGGAAATTCAGTATTGAACCATCTACGCCAAGTACAAGCATTAAGGTTACCCCTCCTGGAACATAGAGCAGCATGTTCATCTTATTGACGTTTGAAGAGAAAACACAGATGTAAGCTAATAGTTACACATTAAACCCATTTGGTTTCAATCTCCCACTTCAATTCATTAGAGAGTCCTTCACCTGCTGGTGCCAAGCTAGATCTCAAAACAAAGACATCAATTTGACCAAACTGATCTAAATGAAAACTGAGATTCCTACATTTGCCACACTTCTTAAAGTTTCAAACTTAGTTACAGAATTTTCTTTAACATTGTGTTTGGATGGATGGATTTAAAGGTAGGGATTTCGAATATAACAAATCCTTTGGATTTATTTGGAAAATTCCACATTAGAAAGGATTCGCCCATTTTCTCAAATCCTTCTCCCAAGTCCAATTCATTCCATCCAAATATAACCTGAGAGAAATGCAAACTTATACTACAGTGACCGCACATATATTCTCTTTGTATAAGTTTTAACAGCTCCAATAAATTTTTTGGATGGCTATGTAATAGAAGTACAAAAAGAGTGAATCAGGATTTTCCATTTTGTTTCTAACCAATATCCAGATTAAGCGAACGGGCAGAAAACCGATAAGTCAGAGTAGAGAATCTTGAAGAAATTACAATATAAAAAGAAGAAAATTCATCCATCTTGAAGAATGAGAACTATTTATTTGCAGATCCCAATTGTAATTTTCAATTAAAATCATAATAACATTAAATTGAAAAATTTACCAAGCGACAACTGTATAATTTAGTTAAATAGACAGGAAATTCGTTACCGATTCTGATGCCTTCTCAACCACTGCTTTTGCTAGGGGCACAATGCAGAACCTTCAAATGAAAAGGGAAAAGGAAACGCAAGAAACAGCGACTTGATCAGAAATGAGTATAGATGGAATACTTCATCAAACTAGAAAATAAAGTGGGTGTCAAGTAATTTAGAGCTGGTTATCGCTTCACCAAGCAAAAGAGATAGTAGAATCGAGAAAAACAAGTAGAGAAAATATACATTCCACGGCCACCAGATAAGGCTTCTTGGGATGGCTCTTTCCATTCGTCCAACCTGCAATTTGATAAGTTAATTGATGAATAAGAGCCATAAGCTTGCACATAGACACAGAGAAACTTACACCCAGCCGTAGCGACGGTCGAATAAGAGGCGTTTGGGAGACGGAGTGGTGGTGGTGGTGGTGGCGGAGGAGGTCATGCTTGCTGGCTCTCCGCTGTCGCCCCAAGAAGATGATGAATTTGCAAATCGCAGGTTCAGGGAAAACGGCTTTTTCCGTCCTTATTTAAGTTGAATTAAAATCGTGTGTTGCAGAGCAAGAAAATTAATAAAGCGCAAAAACATAAAAATGACATCAACAGTATGCAGCTTCCCGCCTCGCTTCACATATCTGACATAACATTCACCCATTTTCATTCCCACAATAACTACAAACTCTCTTCGCCGATTCTCCCTTCTCTCTTCTGCTCAGTAAACATGAACTCCGCTCGCGGTTACAGAGAATCTACACCTTCGAATCTATCAAATTCAGGTCATTAATTTCTTTGTTGTTGATATTCTAAGTATCGTTTTATTTATATTTTGGTTGATTTGTCTCATTGTTGACTTTTATATTCTATACAACTATCGATTCCGATCTTCTTCCAATGCTAAAGCAGCTTTCTATTTGGATTTCAGTGTCCTGATAGACTAAATTAGCTTAAGTTTTTGAAATGTGACAGATGAAATTGCTCTCCATCATGCTTCCTTTTAAAAAATGTGGTTTGATTGTTATCGAGACAGAGAGAAATCTTTGTGCGAGCTTGACTTAGCATAATATGTACACTTCTTTTGGTTTGATGCTGTCTTGCTAGTGTCTGGGATTAGAAGTAGGGTCCATGTTTACACTTATCTTATGTAGCTTCAGGATGATGCTTAGTCTCCAGTACTCGGCTGAATATGTTTTCTAGGTGCAGATTGTCATTATCGTAATGAGTACCTTTTGGTTTTGTGACTTGAAACCAACTGTTACGGACGAAGTTCTATTTCATTAATAGTATATAATTTTTGAAGGATCAAATGAAAATTGCTAAAAAAAGGACTTTTTTTTCTTTTTATCTTGGTTGCTATTGGTTTCATTTCTGAAAATCCATACATATATGCTTATGTCTGTAAATGTATGAATGTTAATGATTGAACAGGCCCCGATTTTAATCTTGGTGTAGGTTGCAATGGGGTTTGTATAATGAGTACCACTTGGAAAGATGAACAACATCCATCCTTCATCAACTTCATCTCCTCCTTCCTTGATGCAAATTCTTACAGATTAAATTTCATGCCAATAGCTCCAGTATTTAACCTCCCTAGCTTGTATACAACTTAAAGTGTGCTCCCTACTTGGCTTTTGAATTACTTCATGTGCAGGATTTCATATTTAACTGTGGAGGTTTGTCTGTAGCTTTCATATTTGTGACTAATTGGGGCTCCGAGGACACTGCATCTATCTTCAGCAAGTAAAATGCTACACAATTTTACTAATATAGGTTCAATCTTCTAGATGTTTCAGCTTTGTTATGAATATTCATGTTCTTGGTACAGAATTCAGAAGTTGAGGGGACAATTCGCACACTTCTATGTGGTTGTTACCCTCCCAACCAAGGAGCAGAATGACTCTTTCATACGCTCTTATTTCAAGTTAGTCTTTTCCTAACTGATTGAAGTGTTATTCTTCCTAGTATCTTGCTTTTTGGACGAGATGCTTGCTTGACATGTGGCTTGTTTAAGATATGGTATGGAGCTTGGTAGACCAACCTTTATTCCTGTACAAGACTTGGAGATGGGCTTTGAGAAGATTGTAAAGGTCTCACATGCTCGTGGAGGTAGTTTGAATCTTACATCTGGCTGTGCGAAGTCTGTAGAATGCATATTTATCCCAGGCATTTATTGCAGTTTGTAAGCGGCAGGATGGTATAGCAAAATTGAGAGATGAGGTATTGCCAGAACCATTTTCTTACTGTTGTAAGTAATTCATTTTCTTTGCAATATACACCTAATAAATGTTAAGCATTTAGAGGGAAAAGTCTGTGCAATCAATGGACATCTACGTCAAAGTTGTCACATCCATTCCCGGGATTGATAACCATGACGCAAATGCGGTAATCAATATACTTTGTTTTATGTAATTTTCAATTCATTTTTCACGTCTAACCAATTCTTTTTACCCCTGGTTGTTGATATTGTGGATGTGAATGAGAAGTTTCTCCCTTCTAAAGATCACTATCAGCCCTTGCTTAAATACATTAAGGTTCCTCTCTTGCAGCTCAATCAAGCCATTGGTTCCATTGAAGCAATAGCGAAAGCATCAAAGGAATACATTTTGGAGAACACTGATCTTTCAACTGAGAAGGCTGAAACTATTACAAGGTTCTTCAGAGACCCAAAGTATTACCTTGGTCCCAAAATAAGATGAATATGGATTTTTAGCTTAATTGCATTCTGCAACTGTCTAAAACTTTTGACAACAAAATTTAAGCTGTTTAGTGCACATTGCTGTTGGTTAGACAAATTAACCATGGTGACTTCCGTTGTCTCCAGAAAGCAAGAAATGATAAATTCTGTAATTTTTCAAGGAACCTGTGGAAACCTCATGATTGTAATTTTTGCAGCACTCCCATCTTTGGAACTTCTATCCTCCTGATTGTGCATGCCATTGTTGTTCTTTGAGCTTTATGGAACAGAGTATTATGCTGTGCTCTATCTACAGACCTCTATCTAATCTCGTTTAGATAATGTGGTTTTAGCATCTTGAGGTAGAATACAATTAGTGCTGGCATTGGTTTTAGGAAAGGGATTAAATGCAAGGATGAGAAAGCACACCTGAAAGTATATCACTAACCACTTCGAATTCTGTAGTGTTTAAATCAAAGATTGTACAGTATTAATCTGTGTCTAGTAAACTGGGATTCTCACTGGGCTTTTGTTTGTTAAAGATGTGAAGATGTGGTGATACAGTCTGTGCATCAACCAATCCTCTCAGCTCTAATTGCAGCAGGCGCATTGGTCTGCTTTTCCAGTTACATGTCATCCACAATCAGGCTCGACAGCCGTTTCCTATAATAAAGGAATGGTCTAAAGCATCTAGGAAAGATAATTCAGCTTAAGCTGAACAGTACTGCAATTATCAACTATGCCAAGCACACAGCCAATATGCTGCACCGTTCCTTTAAAACACTCTATTATACCCTCCAACTAAACAGAGAACACAGAGTAGGGTTTTAAAAATTCAACATAGGGAGGGAAAAGGAATCAGACCCATCTGGTTATAATAACTAGGTAAATCATCTAAGCTGCAAAATCGCATGGGAATTAATGTGGGCTTGGACTGAGGAGAAAGATGCATCAGTCAAGCACAAACTATCTTATACCTTTGAGCTCAAGCTTAGCAGTAAGAAATTATGATGGAGCACCAAGATATGATGCAAGACGTAATATGTCACTGAATACTCCACCAGCAGTCACCTCAGCACCAGCACCCGGACCACGGACAATTAGTGGCTGCTTCTCGTACCTCTGAGTTGAGAACGCTATTATATTATCAGATCCAGAAAGTTGGGCAAATGGATGCTCCTTTTTGTATCTTCGCAGTTCTACTGTTCCTTTCTTGTTGACAACATCCACTACCCCGACGTATCTCAAGACCTTCAGAAATTTCAAGCTCATAAGTTCGTGAATATATACATGAAGAATGTTCCATTCTGATTTTCCATTTCTTTCAATTTTTTTTACTTATTTGTTCTTTTCAGATTCCAGACACGGGATAAGGCTTTGAAGTGCTTACTTCTCCAGTAGCTTCAGCCTCCTGTCTTTGTTTTGCCAAGTCTTGATCATACTGTGGGAGCTTCTCCATAAACTCTTCTGCTGAGGCGCTATCCTGGATAAAACATCATAAAATCACATCAGACATGAAATGGTGGTTCTGCTGAGCAGCCCCATATCACTTAACTTCTGCTCTCACCTTCAATGGTTCTGGCACTAGACTCTGAACAGGAATATCTGCCAATTCTAGCTTCAATCCAGACTCTCTAGCAAGGATTATCACCTGTACCACGCAAACGACTTCGTCAATGCAAAAGTATCTCACTTGAAACACATTAAGAGAAAAGGCATTCATGCAGCGATGTGATGTGGGCACTTTCAGAGTAATAAAGGCAAGTTATTGCAGGGTGTTCCTTTCTGACAGAATCTCAAAGCAAAGATGCAGGTACGCTTGTGTTGCTTCTGCAAAGTTGTTTATGCTGTTTGAAGGCTTTTTCCAGTAACTGACAACACAAAACTAAACACAATAGTCATCACAACAAAGCACAACACAGAATTAGCTTATACCTTCCTAGCCACATCAGTTCCAGATAAATCATCTCTGGGATCTGGTTCAGTGTAACCTGCCACTTTTGCCTCCTTCACCACATCACTAAAAGTTCTTGCACCCACGAAGTTATTAAATATATAACTTAAGGTCCCACTGCACGAGCACAGTATCATGAAGTCAGTGGATAGAAACTAGTGATTTCAGAAGCATAATTTATTCCTGCTAGTACACTTAAAAATATAACTGACATTAAATTACCTTAAAGAAAAGAAAAACCTATGTCAGCAACAATGCTGTGACAAAAATACGAACCTAAAAATGCCTTCAATTCGCAATATTTTATCCCCAGTTTCAAGGAGACCTTGCAGAGTGCTAATGATTGGTAAACCAGCTCCAACAGTTCCTTCATAAAAGTAATGTGTATAGGACTGTCGCTGAAGAGTTCTCAACTTCAAATACTACATTAAGGAATTAAAACATAAAAGAGCAACTTTGTTACAAAAATTATCAATTATTAAAAGAAAATAGAATTCTTGGCAAAACAGGCTCCTTAAAGGACATAACTAAATATGACAGAGAGACGGAGGAAATTCACAGGAAATAATATGGAAAGTATGCAAGATGTGCTATTGGTTATCACCTGTTCAAGTGGTCCTGAATTGGCTTTCTTATTTGGGGTGATCACATGGATGCCTCGACGCAACCAGTCGTGGTAGTGGCTTGCGACATGAGAGTCTGCAGTGCAATCTACTATGGCTGTATTTGGGATGAAATGATTTCCATGCACATGTTGAACAAACTTCTGCATGTCCGCCTTTTCCCCTTGTTCCTTCTGGAGATCTCTCCATATCGACAAGTCAATTCCCCTAGAATAATCAAAATGGGAGTTCTTAATGTTGCCAAATAAAAAATATAGCATGTCTAAACCAAATAGCCAAAGCGGTAAAATGCTGATTAGCTGGATGAAGCATATATTTCTTTAAACTCACAAAACTTACGTATCACTCAAGAGCATAGCCTTTGATCCAGTAATACCCATCACACGCAGATCAATGTTAAACTTTTCCTTGAGGACTGCTGCCTGCATAGTTGATTGAAACGTACAACAATTTCTATGGTAATGCATGCAAAATCTATCATCTTCATCATTTGCAATAATAACCTCAAAATAAGAAGTCAAGGAAACAGAATTTATGACAAAACTCAGGCACTGAAAAAATCAATTAATCAACAAGAATAAAGTACACCCCACTTGAAGACTGTGATCAACTAGACCAATAAGAGGACTAAATTTAGCGCTATGAGAATTCCAGAAAGAAAAGGGTTTAAGCTAAAACTTATGACAGTATGGATCCAAACCACAGAAGGTTAGTTTAGAATATTATGTATGCCAACTTGTCACCAAACAGGGCTCTGACCTCACATAAATTTGTAGGATGATCTTGTCTTACACAGATTGTTACAACATTAAACTTCAGCTTCTTCTCTGCTGGATTTGTAATTGTCAACCAAAGAAGAGTAAATGTTGAAGGAACAATTTGCAGTCTATGTGATTGAAGACAACAATTAGCATCTTCTTAACATTAATATCATATTCTTTTACAAACACGGACTCCAACCTAGTGGAGTCAAACTCATGGTGCAAGGTGATAATTTTATGTGATTCTTTTCTGGAAATGGAAATTCTTGTAAAAAGAACCTGATTAAGAGGCCAGCTATCAGCCATCCCCTGGCATCTTTATTCATAATATTTTTAAGAGAGCAGTAATTCATGAGAAAGAGCTAAATCTTACTCCATTAATCTGCAGCAGCTTTTCTTCCCTATGTACAAAAGTGAATTATATTATAAACTTTGCACTGTTTGTAACAAGTTATGTAGCTTTATCACATCTCAAATGTATTTGCCCCCTTCAGTTTAATACTTCTACTAAATTGGAAAGTACAGCCAGCAAGGTCTTAGGGGACAATGTACAGACTGATTCAAATACGAACAGTGTAACAATAAAGATGCCAATGCCAAAAGATTAAATGAGAATGATTGTTGTTCAAACCTGGTCCCTGAGCTGATCCAGCAAGGTGCCACCAATTAATCCAGGTCCAATAATACCCATTGCTATTGTAGTTCTTGATAGATAAAATCTTGAGTGCACAGCTCGTAATGCCTTTATGCAATCTTCACGCTTGACAACTACAGTGACATTATACTCAGAGCAGCCTTGAGCTATGGCACGTATATTGATATTAGCCTGTGGAAGGACATGGCTAAGGATCTCAGTCTGATTTATGCATCAGATGCTTACTGGTTACTGAAGCAGGTAAAACAGAGTATTTTTTTCACTTCCTCGTTGCCAGGTAATAAGAAAAGGTGACAAATTACTTAAACCACATAGTTGAAGATGTAAAGTTAGTAGACCTGAGACATTTAAGAGCTACTTCTTTGCAGGAGCATTTTTGAACTACAAGTGATTAGATGGAATACACTAGAAAATTATCATGATAAGCAAGTTTCCCAACCTTCGCAAGTGCATCGAAAAGTGTAGCACTAACTCCGGGGGTACTTGCCATTTTCTGGCCAACCGCAGCCAAAATGCTACAATTTGGAATAACTGCAATCTGCAACAGATCAAGATAATCACGAAAGTAAACGTAAATCTCTTCATAATAGACATTACAAATGCAGATTATCTTATGCAGAACAACAAACACCAGTGAAGAGGATGATTTAAGAAATTGATGCTATGTACTATAAAGAGAAGAATCCATCTTGCAGTTTAACTGTGATAAGATACTTCAATTTCATTGATCTGGTTGCTTAAAGACAAAGCAGCATCAAGATTTCTTTGAAACCCCTAAACGTACAACTGATTGAACCGGAAACACTAGGTGCAGGAATCAAACGTCACAGCATAATCTGTCATGACGGATATAGCTCAATGTTTGAAAAGACAAAGATGAGGTCAACAATTGAACTAAGTTCTTGTAAGGCATAGGGAAATTACACTCAAGGAGTACGCAACTTTGTGGAGTACTATGTGTAGGTATGACCTCCAAAGAAATAATGGATGAGCAACTAAGACTATCAAATACTTGCATACATGATATACCAGAGATGCAACATAAATTTAAATAATGGTTCACTAAACTTACTGAAAAATAAACTACCTGAGAAAGACGACCAGCATCCAAGGCCTGACGAAATCTAGACTCTAATGCAGCAGATACTGCTTTTACTTCTTTTTCGGGCACAGCAAAACACACAGAATGCTCACTACTAGCCTGCGTTTTAGTAAATAAATGAGGCCCTGTAAGAAATGTTACATCATTCAGTGTAAAGTGAAGATATAAAATGTACCTGAGATATCATGATTACATTAGCTCCAACATCCCTCACAGCACCAAAAATGGCGCTAGCTGTTCCAGGAACACCTGCCATTCCAGTTCTGCAAAGAATATTTGCAAGTAAAAGCTCAGTCACAGTAGAGAAGAAAAATAAAAGATTGATTTAATGTTCCATATTTATCATCAATCTATGAATACAAGCCCACCCTTCAACATTGACAAGGGCCAAATTATCAATTGTAGCAAATCCTTTGACAGGAGACTCAACTCGGTCGCCATCTTCATTCTCAAAACCATCAGGTCGGCAGATCATTGTCCCAGGTGCAGAGAGATTGAATATATTTCTTATAACAATTGGAATGTCATACTTCATGACAGGAATAATTGTTCGAGGATGTAAAACATTAGCCCCAAAGTATGACTGCGCAGATACAAGTGATTGGTTAATGATGATTGGTAGAATGTCGAAACCTAAGACTAATTAACAGAAAATGGTATTGGTAAAGTATTACCATTTCCCATGCCTCCTGATAGGACAATTTCTTCAATATCACAGCCTCGCTAACTGCCAAGACAATAAGATATGCACGTATTCTTAAAATGACACATCAACACTTTTTTAATGCTAGTGCACTATTGCCAGCAGAGAGAGGAGAGAAAAGGGACAAATGTTGCAATATCTTAAGCTACAGCATATGAATGAGTCAAACAGACCTTTTCTAGGGTCCGCACTGTACACACCATCCACGTCAGTCCAAATTGTAACTTGACATGCTTTGAATAAAGCACCCATAATTGCAGCAGAAAAGTCACTCCCATCTCTCTTCAAAGTTGTGGGAATATTCTGAGGTGTGCTGGCAATAAAACCAGTGGCCACAATTATGTCCGATGAGTTTTCGGAGTACCACTTCTTAAGTCTTCGGCTTGACTCCACATAGTCTGGATCAACTTGATTTGTACTTGTTGGATTTACAACAAGTACTTCTCTGGTGTCCATGCAAGTACATCCTAGCCCACTCTATGAGAGCCAAGAGAAAAATATTACGAAAAAGTATATGGATACACAGAACCAGGAAAGTAAAATTCATGAAAAGAAGCATTAATGACAAGAAGCACCTTCCTGACAACAGCAGAGAGCAATTGGGCAGACCACAACTCGCCATGTCCTACCACAAAGTCAGAAAATGACTCTGTCGCATGACCAGCTGCAATACATCAAGAATTTGGTCACTGCTATTGAAGTTAGTCAACAAAGTATAGGAACATGGTAATTCAAATTCATGAGTGGAAGTATGCATATGATGTATATAAATAGGTTAAATCAATATGTTTTAGTGGACAGGTATCCATGTACTTAAGCATGGATAAAGCGGGAAAATGCAATTCAAATATTAGGCAAAGATAATCTCAGTAAGAGAAAACCATTACTAAAAGAAGAATGAATTATCACCCAGCATGCAGGAAGATAAAAGTAGAGGGTTGATGTCATCACATTGCGAGGTTTACTGACAGATTGCGGAGACTACATAGGAAAAACTAAGGATTGGTTGATTGAGAGATGTTCCATTTTTCTTCACTTGCTTTAACACATGCAGGTCAACATCCAACAAACTTACACTAATAGGACACAGATAACTGAAACGTTGAATTGTTATTTTTCTTCTATTGGCAAGAGATGCTACTTCCATTACAATGTCAACACTCAGAGCCATAATCACACCACAAACCTGAACTACTAGGAGGATGAAAACTAAAACTTTGACTTGTTCATTTACTAATATGGGCAAGAGTAAATACTTTGGTTACGGAAAATCAATGTCAATAGGTGAGTAGTGTTATTTTTGTATAGAAGTAGCAAGTTCTGAGTTACCCACTCAGACACATACCAATATATATTGCACGTAACATTGCCTTGAGATTATTAATGTCCTGATGCAGTCGAGCTAAGAAATTAGCCAAATCATCTCCTTCAAGTAGATCTGTTGCTGTTGACTTGTGCTTTTCTAAAACAGCATCCAGTGAAATTATGTAAGAATCATCCCGGGCCTCTGCCTTGTGTATGAGATCATACATCATATCCGTCACCTTTGACATTGCAGACACGACAACCAACTTTCTTTCTGACTCATCCTTAACAACAATGTTTGCAACATTTCTAATTCTTTCAGAAGTTCCGACACAGGTACCACCAAACTTATGAATGGACCAAGTGTCACCCTTTGGAAGTTGAACTTCTTGCACAGCTTCATCCAGCAAAACATCTAAATGTTTTTGTCATCCAACAGGAAACTGTTATTATGACGAGATACACCTCTGATGAGTTTTAGTTAAACATGTATAAGTAAAAAGGCCAAGAACCTGCAGTAGTAACAGAAGCAAGCAGATTAAAATTCAGCGACTCCCTTCCTTGGAACGGCAAACTGCTACGTGGTCTGTAATAAGAACAGCAAGTAAGCTTCAGCTGTTGGTCAAAATTGCAAAAATGGACCGTAAAAGAAAGAAGACATAATCCATTACAAAAATCATTTTCATTTTATATTATATCTATGAGGAAAGCTGACATATTATTTCCTCACTTGCCTAACAATGCCATTTCCCTATAAAAACTATGGACATTAATAGAAGTGTTTTGAAACCCAGCATCTCTTCCGACTCTTTTCTTATCAGTGGGAAGCAAGCACCTAAAAATATGTGAAGGCAATATACAATGCAGCCATATAGATTGGTCATAAATTCAATCAGAATTAGGGGAAAACAAAAAGCTGAACAAAATTGTTGTCAGTCTTTTGGATTAAGCCAACTCAAGTTATAGTAATTGCATGCATAACAGACTGATATTAATGCAGAATAAGGCCTGACACATAGTGATACATATTAGTTTGAAAATTATAACTGCAGTTGTTCGACTTGAGGGTTTTTTTTTTTTTTTTTTGTAAAAAAATAATAATAATAATCAGTTAGAGGTTAGCCAGACAACTAAATCCAAACAAACAAGTTGAATCTTTAGTACCGTACCGGAAAAGAAAAAGAAAGAAAAAAAGAGAATCTTAACGCACGCACTTTGCAGGTCCACCAGAAAGAAAATAGAGAAAGAAGAAGAAAATTGAGTTACCTGAAAATGGGATGGCGTTGGAGGAAAGAGAAAGGGTGGATCTTGGTGAAAATTTTGTTGGATTTAGAAGAAAGATTGGGTAAAGAATAGGAGGGAGAGAGAGAAGAGGGGAAGAATGCCATTGGTACTGGTGTTGGTGTTGGTGTTGCTGTTGGTGTTGCAGGCGGCTGAATATTAGTGATTGATTTGGATGAGTGTTGAGTGATATATATCTGGTGATGAATTGATTAGAGCATTTGAGGGGGAAACAACAAGAAGAAGTAGTAGTAGCAATTTGAAAACAAAAAATCCGTAATTAGCAGCAGTCACTGCACTGTTGTGTTCCTGTTGCACTACTGGGAATTCCCACTTGGAATGCTTACCACTCCAACTCGTTTTATGAATTGAGTGTTTAGGGATCTCTCTCTCTCTCTCTCTCAAACCAAATCTAAATGTCCTTTATAGATTTTTTTCATTTCAATGAGATTAAATCGTACATTTATTTATTTTAATAATAAGCAAAATAGATTG
>NC_026146.1:186007-208994 GCF_000512975.1 Sesamum indicum | reverse complement strand
GCAAAAACAGGGGCCCCCCCCCCCCCCAATACCATTGGCTCCACCCCCTTTATCTTTTATTCTCTTCATATTTTATATAAAATTTAACATAATTATAAATATTCATTCATTTTTTAATATTAATTTTTATTTAAGAAGATATTTATAATTATTTTACATTTTAAAAGAAATTCTCCTAATTTACTCATTCAATTAAAATTATTTTTCATAGTTTGAGGCCCAAGAATATATTTATTTATTGATTTGGTAAATATCACATGTAATATATGAAATTGTTTTGGAAAGGGGATTATATATTATGTATTTATTGAGGAAGCGAATCCGAATCCGAAATTGCATGATGGCGACTGTAGAGGAGTAGCAATAGTCGTAAATCAAGTGCCTGCTCCTCACGTCACGTATTAGGACAAGCATTGATTTGAAATCCAGGGTAATTAGCTCAAAAAGGGCCTGTACGTACATTGGAAGCTTTGGGAACCTTATTCCCCCGGCCCCCTTGTTATTGATCTTGTAATTGTTCAACACTCT
Organism: Sesamum indicum; assembly: GCF_000512975.1. Taxonomy (NCBI): domain Eukaryota; kingdom Viridiplantae; phylum Streptophyta; class Magnoliopsida; order Lamiales; family Pedaliaceae; genus Sesamum; species Sesamum indicum. The sequence continues at coordinate 208,466 of NC_026146.1, read as the reverse complement.
TATGGGTACTTTTATCTACAAACAACCTAATTAATCACAACCAAAAAACCTACACTTTGAAAAATTAACCATCATCCATCCTTATATAATTAATCACGACTATATATGTGCGTGTGTGTGAGAGAGAGTGTGTGAGAAATGAGAAACTAATGGTGCAAATATATATAATAATCTCTGTATTTATACTTGAGAAACTCCATTCCACTCCACTCCATGCAAACTTGTTCTACATTCATCCAATATTCAATTGTCAATATCTATATAATATTTTCCTAATTAATTGCAACTACTTACTTCATAATGCATCACATGATATATATACCCATAAACAAATCTCTGAAACAACAACTTACTACTCCATTAAAACGTAATCCTTTACATGGATGGTTTAATTATGAAAGTTTAATGGATATATATTTAATTTGTATACGTATTTGGTGGTGGTTCTCAAGTGAAGTTGGTAAGTTGGTGTGTGTGTGTGTATATATATATATAGAGGGAGAGAGGGAGGAGAGAGAGAGAGAGAGCATTTAATTTACATCTAAAGGAACTGTTAGGAAATGGATCGCGTTAAGATGGATAACAGGTGGAATATGAAGGCGATAAAAGACACACGAATTTGTTAACCCAGTTTGGATATAAATCCTACGTCTGGGGGCGATACCAAGCCAGGAGAAAACACTCAAAGAGGAGGAAAATTGAGGAGTACAACACACACACACTTGTATGCAAGTCTTCACCACACGTGAAAGACAACACTCACCCTCGTCTCAACTCTTTCTTTTCTCTCTACTCTATTCTACTTTGCTCTATAAAACAATGCTAATAAGAGTAGTATATATATAGCCATGACTTATCCTTTTTCCAACTCAACTTGGGATTTCTAAGTTGAATCGGGTTATCCTTCTCCAACTCAACTTTGAATCGGGTTATCCTTCTCCAACTCAACTTTGAATCGAGTTATCCACTTTGAATCGACCTTCTCCAACTCAACTTGGGATTTCTAAGTTGAATCAGGTTATCATTTTCTTCTTCAAATCAATCTTCACTTCATAACAATCTCCCACTTGAAGATTGATTAGCTTTTCTCCACTTCTTTCTTGGTACCGCCGGGTTTGTCCACTCTAGTCATCAAGGCCAGTCGAAGCCGTACACAGCTTCAACTTCGCCATCGCAACCGCCTTGGTCAGCATGTCCGCAGGATTCTTTTCTCCTTGGATCTTCTCCAGCTGCAGTGCCTTCTTCTCCAGAAGTTGTCGGATGAAATGGTACTTGATCTCGATGTGCTTTGTCCGCGAATGGAACGCGGGATTCTTTGCCAGATGGATCGCACTCTGACTATCGCTATGAAGAATCACATCTGCCGGAGGTTTCCCTAATTCACCCAACAAGTGTTGCAGCCAAATGAGCTCCTTAGCTGCCTCAGTAACTGCCACGTACTCAGCTTCCGTCGTGGACAGTGTGACAACCTTCTGCAACTTGGAGTCCCAGGATACGGCTGTACCGCCATATGTGAACACGTACCCTGTAGTGCTCCTCCTTTTGTCATAGTCACTCCCTGCAAAATCAGCGTCAACAAACCCAAACAAGGTAAGCTTGCCCTTACCAAACACCAATGCTCGGTCCTTAGTACCCCTCAGGTACCTAAGAATCCATTTCACAGCTTCCCAGTGCATCACTCCTGGATTGCTCATAAAACGGCTAACTACTCCCACTGCATGTGCTATATCCGGTCGAGTACAGATCATAGCATACATCAGGCTCCCAATTGCTGAGGCATACGGTGTGACTCTCATCTTTGCACGTTCGGAGTCAGTCTGGGGCGAATCACTGTTGGATAGTTTGAACTGATTTCCCAATGGCGTTCCAACCGGTTTTGCATTTTCCATCTTGAATCTGCATAATACCTTCTCAATATAATCAGATTGAGATAACCATAATTTACCAATACCTTTGTCCCTTGTGATTTTCATGCCCAATATCTGTCTTGCTTCGCCAAGATCTTTCATGTCAAACTTCCTCGATAACTGATCCTTGAGCCTATTGATCTCCTTGACATTTGATCCTGCTATCAACATGTCATCAACATACAGGAGTAGAATGATAAAAAACTCATCGAACCTCTTCACGTAGCAGCAATGATCAGCATTGCATCTAGAGAAACCTATCTCTAGCATGAAGTTGTCAAACTTCCTGTACCACTGCCGCGGAGCCTGTTTCAATCCATACAGGCTTTTCTTCAGGCGACACACCTGCTGATCATCTCCATTATACCCCTCTGGTTGTACCATGTATATCTCCTCCTCAAGATCCCCGTGTAGGAAGGCTGTCTTTACATCCATCTGTTGTAACTCCAAGTTCTCTGCCGCTACCATGCTCAACACAAGACGAATAGTAGTTAACTTGACAACAGGTGTAAAAACATCAGTAAAGTCAATACCGTATCTTTGTTGGAATCCCTTTACTACGAGTCTTGCCTTGTACCGCTTCTTCCCGTCTGATTCTTCCTTAACCCGATAGACCCATCTGTTCTGTAGGGCCTTCTTTCCTTTTGGGAGCTGACACAATTCCCATGTGTTGTTTTTCTTCAACGAGTTCATCTCGTCGTTCATCGCAAGCTCCCACTTGCTCTTGTGGACATCATTGACTGCCTCTGCGTAACATTCGGGTTCTCCACAATCAGACAAAAGCAAGTAATAAAGAGAGGGGGAGTACCTATCTGGGGCCCTTCTCAGCCTCGGTTCTCGACCCAGTGCCAAGGGTGTGCTGCTTTCAGTAATCGGTTCCTCCGATACTGGTTCTGGCTCTATCTCCGTTTGTTCGGTTTCGTCCGTCTGAACTCCCACTGAATCCGTATCTGCTGGTCTCATGATCCCGGAATTTGAAATATCGAGATCAACAAATTCCCTTTCCTTCTTGTCATCGTCCGGGCTTACCTTCCTGTCGTTGTACATTACATCCTCATTGAATATAACATTCCTACTACGAATTATTTTCCGGTTTTGATCATCCCAGAATCTATACCCAAATTCGTCAGTCCCATACCCAATGAATGTACATTTAATCGACTTAGCATCCAGCTTAGTCCGATCATCGTTCAAAATATAGGCTGAACAACCAAACGTATGTAAGAAAGAAAGATCCACTTTCTTACCACTCCATACCTCTTCCGGTATCATGTTGTTCAACGGGACATAAGGCCCTCGATTGATCAAGAAAGCAGCCGTGTTGACTGCATCTGCCCAAAACATCTTTGGTAGTCCGCTCTTCAATCGCATGCATCTCGCACGCTCATTCAGTGTTCTGTTCATCCTCTCAGCAACGCCATTTTGCTGAGGTGTCCCCGGGATTGTTTTCTGCATTCGGATTCCATGGTCGGCGCAGTAATTCTTGATACCTTCACTGCTGTACTCGCCACCGTTATCCGATCTGAGACATTTCACTTGTAGACCTGTCTCATTTTCCACTAGTGCCCTCCATCTCCTGAATGTATCAAAGGCATCAGATTTTCTTTTTAAGAAATACACCCATACCTTTCTAGTGGAATCATCGACGAATGTCATGTAGTACGTTGATCCACCAAGAGATGACACTGGTGCTGACCCCCACAAATCGGTGTGAACAAGCTCCAACTTTTCTTTCCTCGGAGTTCTTCCTGTGGTCAAGAAGCTCACCCGCTTCTGCTTTCCGAACACGCAGTGTTCACAATGACCCACCTCCACCGATTTTAACTCGGGCAACCGTCCTTTCGACTTCAGCACGTTCATTCCTTTCTCGCTCATGTGGCCCAAGCGATTGTGCCACAGGTTAGCCTGCGATACAGTTCCTGCAAAGGGAATGTTTAAACTGGATCCTCCCGCCATGTAGAGCGTTCCCGACTTTAGTCCTCGAGCCAAAGTCATTGCTCCCCGACTGATCTTCCACTTCGCGTCTCCAAACGTCGTGTGGAATCCATCACTATCCAGCTGTCCGACTGAGATCAAGTTCCTTTTCAGTCCTGGTATGTGTCTCACATCATGTAGGGTCCAGCATGACCCATTCGTTGATTTGATCCGCACATCTCCCTTTCCTACAATCTTGAGGGGTTTGTTATCTGCAAGATAAACTAAGCCAAAATCACCTGAGGTGTATGGCTCCATGATGTCTTTGTTGCTGCATGAGTGGAATGAGGCCCCTGAATCCACAACCCAATCATCGGAAGAACTGCTCACACTCAACAAGAGTGCATCCGTGATCTCCTCCGTCGCGGCATTCGCTGTTCGGCCCTCCTTTTCCTTCTTTGGCGCCCGACATTCGCTTTTCATGTGTCCGGGCTTCTCGCAGTTCCAGCACACCATCTCCTTCTTGCCCTTGTTCTTCCCCCTGGACCTTGACCTGGACCTTCCACGGTATTTACCCCGTGTGTCAGGTCTCCCTCTGGACTCTGTATGTAGCGCAGAGCCAGATGATCCACCCGTTTGCTTTCTACGGGTTTCCTCGTTCAACATCATGTCCCTGATGTTGTCGAACTTCATCTTCTCCTTCCCAGACGAAGTGCTCACTGAAGTAACAACCACATCCCAACTGTCAGGTAAAGATGAAAGCAAAATTAACGCTTTTACCTCATCGTCAAACACGATATCCACAGACGCCAGCTGTGTCGTGAGTTGGTTGAAGTCATTGAGGTGATCGGCCACCGACTTCCTCTCCTCCATCTGCAACCTGAATAGTTTTTTCATCAGCATAACCTTGTTCATTGCTGAGGGTTTCTCGTACATATCGACAAGAGTCTGTAGAACTTCCTTCGTGCTCTTTGCTCCCTTCACATGATAGGCGACATTCCGAGAGAGCGACAGGATTATTGCGCTCATCGCCTTTTGATTGAGCACCTTCCATTCTTCATCACTCGTCTTCTCGGACTTCTCTGCAAGTGGTTCGTACAGGTCCTTCCTGTACAGGTAGGCCTCCATCTGCATACGCCAAAACCCAAAGTCGGAACCATTGAACCGTTCGACTGGAAACTTTCCCTCCATCTTAACTCCTTGAACCAGGCTCTGATACCAGTTGTAAGGAAATGGATCGGGTTAAGATGGATAACAGGTGGAATATGAAGGCGATAAAAGACACACGAATTTGTTAACCCAGTTTGGATATAAATCCTACGTCTGGGGGCGATACCAAGCCAGGAGAAAACACTCAAAGAGGAGGAAAATTGAGGAGTACAACACACACACACTTGTATGCAAGTCTTCACCACACGTGAAAGACAACACTTACCCTCGTCTCAACTCTTTCTTTTCTCTCCACTCTATTCTACTTTGCTCTATAAAACAATGCTAATAAGAGTAGTATATATATAGCCATGACTTATCCTTTTTCCAACTCAACTTGGGATTTCTAAGTTGAATCGGGTTATCCTTCTCCAACTCAACTTTGAATCGGGTTATCCTTCTCCAACTTAACTTTGAATCGAGTTATCCTTCTCCAACTCAACTTGGGATTTCTAAATTGAATCAGGTTATCATTTTCTTCTTCAAATCAATCTTCACAACTTAACAGGAACTTCATCACGGAGCTGCAGTTTCCAAATGCAATATTTAGAAACAAAACAGCACATCTCAGAGCCATATAATATTATATTAGGAGAACCAGCACCAATATTACACTATCATATATATTACAAACTTTGAGTTGCTTTCTAAAGGAACGATTTATTCTTAATTATAAACTAAGGGGCATCATTATATTTTTCAACTGAAAAAATTAAGCATAACCAATTTTAATATATTCTCTTCCCTTTTTTGCTCCTCAATCATATTACATTTTTTTAAATATTATATTTCACTCCTCAATGTTTTACAATATATATATATAAAATAATGTTTAGACTTTCAATCATCATATATATATATATAATAATTATATATGATGCCGATAAAAAAAGGATTGACCCAAAAAATTCAAATGATCCAAAAAAAAATAAAAAAATATTATACAAATCCATTATGTCCTCCATGAAGCCCATTTCAGGGGAAGGCCCAAAAAAATATCCCCAGGAAGTCTAATCTATGTAGAGCCCCCATGCAGAGGGTCCAGTAGATATGCCCAAAAAATAAGTTGGCTAAAGGAAGCTCCAACGACACAAATTTGGGAGGGCCTCAATCCAAAAAAGACCTTACGAGCCCACAATAAAGTTTAGGAACTTAAAGCCCCCCACTCAAAGTCAAAGTCCATCTCACATCAATGACATCCACAAGTAGTTTAGGTGGCATCCACATAGGATGTCAGGAGGTACACCTCATAAAATCGGATAAGAATTAGCAACTCTCTTGGGGCATGGCGCCTCTAGAGAGAAGTAACCTAAACCTTAAAGGTTGGATAAATCTAAAAAGAATTTAACATCATCATAATTTCATCCAACCACCTAATTATGTTTGCCTATATACAAAGAGGTACATGCTTTGATATATTTTTTGATGTTTTCTTCCGTTTGAACTACATACCTCAACTTTTACTTTATGCTACATCTTCAGATTAAAGGGACCCTTACATTTCCTATTTAGGGGTTACTTCAATGCCAATATCTCTCATGTATATAAAAATTGAGGAATAACACTCTTCTTTTCACTTATACTTTTTTCATCAAACATCAAGAGTATTTGATAAATTTTTAAATAATAAAATTAAAAAACTTCAATGGAGCTCATTCTAATTTATTTATATATATATATATGTAGTTGAATAATGTGAAATACCAAATATAATATAATTAATTTGGTTAGGCGCGTTATACAAGATGAGTAGGAGCATATTGGTAGGGGAAAGAGAGAAGTAGTTAGCTTTTATTAGGGGGACTTGGGCTGGGGCTGGGGCTGGGGCTGGGCAGGTATAATTAGCAAAGTGTGGTATTGAATAAATATTAGGCGTTTGAGCATGCACCCAGCTGATGGGTGGCCGTTTGAATTCCAGCCTTTTTTGACCTGTTAAAACCCATCTCCCAAAAACATCCTTCCTTTCCTCCCCGCCCTTTGACCTCTTAAATTTTCTACATCAAATCATTCCCAAAATTTGTTCCTCCATCCATCCATCCATTCATCATTATTATATTTCGTTTCTTCTTCAATTCTTCTCTTTCTTCTTATATATATATATATATATATATATAAAAATCTCTAGCTACATTCCTTATACCTATTTCGTTAAGCTCTTCCATGATCGATCTTTTGTTAATTGCATCCTCAACATTCATCTTGTTTTGTTATTGTTTATGTGTTATAATTAGGTCTTCCCAATATTGCATTGTGCATTTGAATTATTACTGGAACAAGTTTTCAACAATGATTGATGTCCGGCCAGCTTTCTTTCGTTTATCCGTAATTTCAATAGCTTTATACTTCCTCCGCCTCCTCAGGCTCAGGCGGATGACTTGCATGGCTTTGTTAATCGCCCCCGCACCCCCTCCACCTCCTCCTCCGCCCACTACGTCTCCCTCCTGCACCTGCCATCATCATCAACCCTGCACCTCTTCTAATTCCCAACTTGATCCAAACCATCTGCCCAACAATATTGGGATAAAAAATAAACAGCTGCTAATTGGACGAGGCAACAGCAATGAAGTATTAGTTAAGCCATCGAGGAAGAGGCCGGCCCGGCTTGTTGTCCCCACGGACCTGGATTCCATTGAAAAGGTGAAAAGGATGGATAATATGATGAAAGAATTGGAGATAATCCAGGGCAGAGATTTCTTCTTGGCAAGCAAGAAGGGTAGGAGAGAGGTCATGGAAGATAGGCACGCAGTTGTGCTTGATATTTCAGGTGACCCTAAACAAGTAGGTCACCAAAATCTAATTTTGATGAATTTTCTAGCTATCAGCTCCAATATTCCATTAATTGCTTTCATCAATTATATATCTCTACACTATATAATCAATGAAAAGATGTCTTATTGTTTTGGTGGTTAAATTTGTGTGGTATTGTAGCAATAATTGGTTTTGGTATAGAGATGTTGAAGGGTACATATATTAAATAAAAGAAAAATTGTTATGGAGGAGTGCAGGCGTTCTTCGTAGTAATTGATGGGCATGGAGGGCATGAAGCAGCAGATTATGTGGCTAAAAATTTAGGGAAGAACATAGTGAATGAGTTACAAGGCGTGGGAGTTGGCAAGGCCGGAAACCAGATTGAAGCCGCTTTGCGCGGAGGCTACTCAGCCACGGATAAAGAGTTTCTTGCTCAGGTACGCATCATTATCAATTGCTATTGCTATTTGCTACCTGCTGGTGCTAGAAACATTATGAACTTGATAATGATTTTAGGATGTACATGGAGGAGCGTGTGCAGCGGGTGTGCTGCTCAAGGATGGAGAAGTGCACGCGGCACATGTGGGTGACTGTAAAGTAGTGTTGAGCAGGAAAGGGAAAGCCATTACATTGACAAATGAGCATCGGCTGAGCAGGGAAGACGAGCGTGAACGCATTGAGAATTCGGTATGCATGTTTATATTAAATTTTCTTGATGTGATGAATTTAATTAGAAAGAGATGGTGATGGATGACAGGGTGGTTTTCTGCACTGCCACAATGGAGTGTGGAGGGTGAACGGATCGCTGGCGATATCGAGGGCATTTGGGGACGTGCATTTGAAAGATTGGATAATCTGTGAGCCTGAGATAGTGAAGGTGGCCTTAACATCAGAGTGTGAGTTTCTGATAGTAGCTTCGGACGGGTTATGGGATAGGGTGAGCGATCAAGAAGCGGTAGACGTGGTGGTGTCAAGGAATCATATGATGATAGAGTCTTGCAGGAAACTTGTGGAAATATCATCAAGCCGAGGGAATCGAGATGACATTACTGTCATGCTCATTAACCTTCACAATTTCAAGATGATCACCCACACCCACACCCATATATAGCTACCTACCTAGCCCATGCTCAAATATACACAAATCATCTTCATGAGCAATACTCACTAGCTAGCCAGGTTGATTCATTTTTGAAGAATAGCTAGCTAGGTACACATGATCATGCACAACCTCCTCCTCCTCCTCATCTCTATCCAATGTAAACTATTCATAATTATGATATTATAATTACATACATACGGTTAGATGGTAGAAGGAAGTTATTTGCTAATTAAGGAATTGTTTTATTATTATAAATATAAATATAAATCATGAACATACTATTATATATGACCTTTTTAATTTAAATTAATTAAATAAAGGAAGAAGCAAAGAATATTGGATTGTGTGATTAGGAAGAAAGAAAAAAAGAAAATTATATATGAAGAGGAAAAAGTGTGCGTGTGTTTGTGTTGGGGGGCTAAGAAATAGTATTAGGTGTTGGTTACTGAGTTAGGGTTAGGCGGCAGTGCACACACAGCACACGGTTATTAATTCAATTGTAAGGAGGCCATGGAATGGAATTGGGGTAGAAAGAGAGGGTCATTGAGTTTTCGCCCCCAAAAAGTCAAGAAAGACAGCCCTCCACCCCCACCTTACCACTTTCAACCAAATACCAAATCATCTCTCATTAGATTTGATATAATTATAAATACTTCTTTATATTATTAATATTCTTTTAATTTTAATAATTAGTCTAATTTATTTATTTATTTTTTGTAGTAAATTGATCGAGATGATAATGTAGATTAAAAATTATAATTTTATTTATTTTTAAATTTTTTATCTTTTTTATGAATTAAGTAGATAATTCCTTTAAATTTTTTTATTTTAAAAAAAATAAAAAAATATAATAAGGACAAAGTTGATAATTTTATACTTCAATTCAATAATTACATAATTTGATTAAACATCATAAAAGCACTAGTAATTTTTCAAACAATAAGAATGTATTTTTATTATACAAAATTCGTTGTAATTTATCAAATAATTTATACTCGTGTTCACCTTACAAACACTTCTTCTTTGTTTCAACTGCATTTTCATGGTTTCTATTGTTATTGTTTTTCGGGATGATTATATTGTTCTTTTGTATGATTAGGTATAATTATATATAAATTTTTTATAGTTTAAGAAATTATATTAAATTTATTAATATTAGTAAATAAATAAATAAAAATTAATGTTTATCCACAATTTATTTGCTGCTGATCATTTTACATCAAATTATCCTTATATATTTACACTAATACACGTGAGAAGATATATATTAATATAAAGTTGGCTTCAACTGTAAATTACAGTGTTTCTTAATTGTGTGGATTTTGCACTTCTTGTATACTTGTGCATTGTTTTCGTGCCTACTTTCGTACTTTATACACGAGGGCCGAGTGTGAGAGGGAGAAGGCTGACTAGCTTGTGCAAAGCTAGGCCGTACAGGTTTTTGTTGCATGACCAAACCTCTATGACAATTGAGGGTAGTTTGATCAGAAATTTTTTATTAAACTTGTAATAAGTTAGTAGTAAGTCAATTGAGAATAAATATGATTTTTCATTCACTTTCTTTTTGGCAAGTATCATCGAATTTCATGAATTATGACTAATAAATAAATTTATTTGTTGAACCAAAACTAACATTAAGAATACTAAATATAATCTTATAATTTGCAGGATATTTTTGTGTAACTACACTCAACTTTAAGAAAATAAGGTATAATAATCCCTTATTTTTAATCGCTTTCTGGTCGATCTATTATTATTCTAAGGATTATTTTCTTCAAATTAATAATTATAATTTTAATTTCAATGAATATAAAAAAAAAAGTTGAGGGATTTATTTATACACATAAAAAGAGGGGCGACGCCCACTAAATACACCTAATCAATCCTAGTTATTACCAATCTAATCTACCACAACCTTATTTATTATTACTCACACGAAAACATAGAGAAAGAAAAAAAAAATTATTGTTATGGGGAGTTATGATTTATTATTATTATTATTAATATCATATGAAGCCCCTTTTGGATTTGGATTTGGATTTGTCCCTTTCTATCATTTCTCCTCATTCCTCCTCCCCCTTCCCTTCCCCTTCTCACTTTTTCTTCCATCTGCTTCTGATTAATCTCTTCGATGGATACTGTACCCGCTACAAATGATTTTCACGATTGGGAGCTCCTCCAACCCAACTCCGCTTCTGACTCCACCCCCCTCCCCAATAACTCCTTTGATGAAATTCATTCTGGAGGCTTAATTCACGCCAATTATTTCTCCTTAGATTCTCAGAATCGTTTTGGGGAGGATTTCGATGATGATGTATCGGCTGGGTCCGATAATCCTAGTTGGGTTGATCCCGGCTTGGAGGACAATCCCACTCTCTACCTTCAAAAGGATTCTGGTGGTGGGTTTTGGTCCGATTCCAGCAGTGAACCTTCCGAAGACCGCAAATTGATCGAATTGGACGCCATAGATCAAATTGGTTTTTCTCAAAACGAGAAAAAGCAATTGATTTTTCATGGAATTGAGGAAATACTTGAGGATAAAGGTGACAAGCAGGAGGACATGGGTGAAGTTTGTATGGAATCCAGTGGAATTCAGGTGGGCTCTGCTAAACTTACTGACGTTTCCGAGAATTTCCAAGTGGGTGTCCAAGGTAACGTGAATTTGCAAGGTGAGTCGGAGGTTTCGGGTGAAGACAAGAATGAAATTGATAAGATTGTAAGTGGGGGCAAAGTTACAGATGACACTGGAAACAAGAAAAGTGGTGAGCTTGAAAAGAGGAGCGTGGTGTGGTGGAAGATGCCAATGCAATTCCTAAAGTACTGTCTGTTTAGAATGAGTCCTGCGTGGACTGTCTCCGTGGCAGCTGCTATCATGGGGTTTGTCATCTTGGGCCGCAGGTTGCATAAGATGAAGAAAAAGACTAGGGGCTTGGAGATTAAGGTCACTGTTGATGATAAGGTCAGTGGTCTTGTATGGATTATATTTGGTTATGCATCATGGACTTTGTTCTGCAACTATTTTGAGAGTGTGCATGTATGGTATTAAGATCAGACTTATCTGCAACTTTCACGTGAATGCCAATGCCTTTTAATATGAGAAATCGTATAGTTGTTTTGAATCTGAGAAGATAACAATCTGATATCGACCTGATGGAGGAACCGATACCTGAGGTTATAATCTGTCTCTCTTCTTTTCTTCCTTTTTTCAGAAATATGATTGCTTGTACTGTATATTCCATTGGAGTGATTGGAAATGGTCTTTCTTGAGAACATCCCTCTCCTGATTATTAGGATCTAGCTTTCGGATTTTTTTGTTGCTGAATTATGCATGTTGATATTAGAACTTGAGACATTATCCCTATGCAGCATGAAGACCAGTAAAGTGATTTGTCATTTGAGTTCCAGGGGGTGAGGGTGTTTAGAGAGATGTCTGACTCTTCCTAGTTGATCATATACCGATAAACCATCGGTTTGCTGGTAGATTTTAGCCTATAGTGTCCATAGTAACAACACGCCAGGAGACCATATACATCAGTGTGGCTTTACTTTAAGCTTCAAAGGTATTAATATTTGGCAGTCGAGGTGATCTTGTACTTGCTCAATTGGTTCCACGTATGCGTTTGCACTTCTGGATGAGATACATTTCCTGTGTGGAAGAAAACACACTCGGAAAGAGTTCTTAGCTATTTATTTAACAGATATGGTAGTTGGTGGCATTTATGATGTCATTGTTGTCCATCTGATTTTCTGGACTCAGCATTCAAATGTATGGCGTATATGTTTAGTGTTATTAAGGTCTGCAGATCCCAGTCTTAATTTGATTTTGACATCTGAACAAAAGTTTAACATAACAGATGACCATCCATTTCGTTGTAAATATAAAGAAACAGGATCATATTCCTTCCTTGTGGAGATGAAGAATATATAAACCTTTTTGCAGTATGTTTTGATTTATGTATTCAATTTTGCAGAAGATATCTCAGGTCATGAGCCGTGCTGCTCGTCTGAATGAAGCTTTCTCCGTTGTGAAACGGGTTCCCATGATTCGGCCTTCACTGCCTGCTGTTGGCACAAACACCACATGGCCTGCAATGAGTCTAAGATAAGGGGAGCAATTATTTATACATGGAACATGGGCGTTCTTGCCAAGTTTAAGACACACTGTGTATCGTTATACATAGAGCACGAGACAGGGTGTTCTTATCAAGTTTAAGAAAGTGTGTAGGCTTCTGTATTTTAGTGTATCTGTGTGTATTAGTTTCCTTTTGCCTTCAACATTAAAAGCTTTTTCTTTCTTTGGCTATGTATCCAGAAGTCATATATGCTCCTTGGAATGCCTATTTGTCATTGAATGTATCTTCTGCTATCTACGAATTTTATCTTGAAAATTTCTTCATGCACTGATTCATCCTTACTGGTATGACTTTTTGGACGCGGACTAGTTAGATGACAGACAAGCTGATCGTATATACCCCCAAAAATATAAATCAATCACCCTCATCATACTGGTGGCTGATTCATTGTTTTACGAGGCTTAAAAAGAAGATCACTTGTGACGGAAGCTTGAACAAATCAAAGCATTATAGCAACATGTATGCAATTTGCAAGGCAAGTTAGCCTAAACTACTCAAGCCGAAAGAAAGAGTAGGCTAAATCAGTGCAAGCCGGCAACATGTATCCCTCCAAAAGGACTATCACAGAAGTTGGGGTGTGTTTTTCTTTCTTGAATAAGATACATTTAGAGGAAGAGTAGGCAAAAACAGCTATTGACATCAACACTCATGGTGAGTGTTACCCAATTGAAAAATCTTGAAACATATAAATGCAAGAAATTTAGATTAAAGGAAGTGGGCCGAATTCAAGACAGAGAAACAAACAACGAGATACAAAAAGAAATTGTAGCTTTATGTATTGATCTACTGAGTCTGAAAGCCCCTCAGTTTTCAAGAATTGGGGAAAATGAACAGATTATGTAACGGTGATGAGGAAATAGATGGCGTCAGCTCAGTTTTATCTACGACTTTTCTTTGGTATGGTACAATTAGATGTTTTCCGGTTCCGGGTCCATCCCCACTAGTAGTGATTTCCCCAGTTTTATAATTACTCCATTTTATTTTTTTCTTTTTATATGTATGCACCATCCACGTATTGCATTATTTGGTCGTTCTTAAATTTATAACTACATAGATTTATTTTCTTTCCCAGTATATGTTTGTCCTCCCCTTCACTGCTGAATTCAATTTTTGCATAAACAAACTTCTAACAATGAATTTTTAGATTCACATACATACTTTTTATTTCTATTTTAATGGAAATTGCTTTTCATTCGATCATAAACATATATGGCGTCAATATTATAAGAGTTTCCTGGAAACAAACATATATTAGGAAACGGAATTTTAGTAATAACCCAAGTCAGATTTTCGCAATTGTAAGCGGATGATCATCATGATTAAGCTTTGCATTTTGGTAATGGAGACCCACAGAGACAATCATTCCCAGCAAATGTGCTGGCCGGAAACTTTGTCGACGGCAATTGACCACACAAGTGGTTGTAACTCACATTCAACTCCGACAGACCGGAAATCGCCTTTGGCACCTTCCCATAAACCAAATTGCGCGATAAATCCAAGTGCTTCAAACTCTTCACAAATCTTATACTCTCCAGATTGAATTTCAACTTGTTGCCAGAAGCATAGAATCCCACCAAATAATCTGTTCTGTTCAACAACTTTACTGGGCTTCCCGTTATTTGATTCTCCGACAGATCAATGTAATCATAGAAGTACGTCTCTGCAGGCTTCCACTCCTCCAATTTCATCTTGATTCCACATCTGGCTAACTTCAAAGAGTATATAATTGGAGATGTGGTAACCCACTCAGGAATTCTCCCTAAATGGAACTGATTGTAGGATAAATCCAAGGATTCGATACCTCTCACATGCAGTTCTGGAAACGGATCCACTAGCTTATTATGAGACAGGTTAAGATTAAAGATCTTGGTGAGATTGGCAAAACTTTTTGGAAGCGTTCCTGAGAAATGGTTCCACGACAGATCCAATGTGTCGAGGGCATGGAATTTCCCCAGAAAATCAGGGATTTTCCCAGTCAGGGAGTTATGGGCCAGCTCCAGATAGGCCAGTTTTGGCGCTAGTGCTGAGATGCTCCCTGGAATTGTTCCTGTGAAGTTATTGTCAGAAAGCGTAATGGATCTGAGGTTAGATAAGCCCGAAAACAGATCTGGTATTGGCCCAGACAATTGATTGCGCTCCAAATGCAGCAGGGTGAGGTTCCTGAGGCGCTGAATGCCAAGGGGGATGGTGCCGGTGAGAAGGTTTCCGCCGAGTTTGAGCTGAGTCAGTTGAGTCAAATCAGCGATTGAACTTGGTATCGGCCCAGAGAATTGGTTCCCTTGCAGACTTAGTGCCTCTAGTTCGATGAGATTGCCAATGTTTGTGGGTATTGGACCAGACAACTTATTGTTTTCAATATAAACAAACAAGAGTTTTGGGAGAGTGAAAAGAGAATCTGGGAAAGGGCCTCCCAAATTTTTGAGATCCTGGAGATATAGGCCATCCAAGTACTTGAGCTTGGATAGAGAAGGCGAGATTGTACCCGTTAAACTGGAGGTGAGATTGTTGGGTTGCCCGGCAAGACTCAAAGCAGTGACCCGGTCGCCGCTTAGGCATGTGACGCCCAACCATTTGCAACACTCTGTGCCCTTCTTCCATGAGGCAAGCATGCCAGATGGATCGGCCCTGATACCCGACTTGAAACCCAATAGCCCAGTTTCATCGTCGACATGGCATGCTGCTGAGAGTCTAAGGCATGAAAAAGGGCAGAAGATAGGGATGATGAATGCTAGGAAGAGAGCTGAGGGAAGAAGAGTTGGGAAGTGCATATTGACGAGGGTTGGAATGAATTTAGCTAGAGGGTGGAATGGTGTGGTAAGCTTGCTGCAATATGTATATATATTTATATAGACACACACAATCGGATTTTGGAACTGGGTCCCATTACATTCATTAATGTGGTTTTATGAGCTAAAAGTGATGGTGTGATCGATGATGTAAAGAACAAACAAATTAGCTAGGTAATGAATGGGTAGACAGACAGGAAAAACACGCAATCTTGTTAACAAGAGAATGATATTTGTAGGTGGTAGAATTTGCAGTAATGGTATGGAGCAAGCAATCCATCCATGCATATGGACAGGGCGGGCTGAATAGGTGGACTGGAGATCAAAATCTTGACCGAGAAGAGAGAAGCTTTATGCCAAGTTGAAGTTTGAACTAAAAACAAGGCTGTCCATATTAATATTTCTGGGTGGTCAAGTCGTTTATGGTGGATAGACAGCAAGGTCAACTACAGATCCCGCCGCGATGATTGACTCTCACACACTAGTAACATGATCGAAAAGAAAACCCCAGGCTTCATTTCCCAGGATAATGGCTTCTTGTCCAGTGTATCCATAAATATATTTGCAGCTCTCAATGCTCTCTCTGCGTGTGTGTGTGTCTCAGCTCACAAGTATGCATGAGAGAGAAGCAGGGGCTGCAATCGTATATATATGTTCTCTGAACCTGGCTGGAATCAGAGAGCATCCATGACATGATGTTCTCAAGTCTTAACCTAACAATTAACATGAAACTTTTACTATTTATATGTATGAGAGTAAAAATTTGAATTATCATAACTATAACTATACCAAACAAAAAGGTTATTTGCTAATTAAGAGGAAGTAACAAATGAATCAAGTTTAGGTAACATGACTGCTCTATATTTCAATAAAGGTGATTTATTACATGTGCTTTACATCTTTTGATTCAATCAAACATAATTTGAGTATTTTTCTTTTTTTTTATAAATATAATGTCATCGTGCAAATAAGTAAGGGATAATTAAGATTTAATATAATTACACATAGATTCCTTGTGATTTGAAAAATTACATCTAATACTTTTGATGTTTGCTTATGTCGAACAAATAAGTCCCTCCATTAGTTAAAATTTAAAAATTTGTTGATATCAACAAAAAAAAGGATAAAAATTAATATTTATTTTTTATTGACTTATTATTAATTTATTGCATAAAAAAGATTTTTTTTATGAGCAAATTACTCCTATATATTTTCAAAAGTTAATGCATCTGATGTATATTTTTACGTTGTAAAGATAGTTTTGTTGGAAAAAATTTATTTGACTTACAATAAATCAATTAAAATTATATATCAATTTTCAATTAATTTTTTTATTAATATTATCAAATTCAATAAATTTTAAATAGTATATATTAAATAATAGTAAAACTTCAAAAATATTCAAAACTACAAGACATCGGCATGTAATTACCAAACTTGGAAAAGGGGTACTAAATAAATAGGTGGGGCCCGTGGGGGAGGGGGGGAATTTAGTAATAACAATAGATAAGGGGCAGCAACATATGTACCACAGCATGCGGTAAGTGAAGTAAAACCAAAATCAAAATGTATTATTATTGTTAATATTAGTATTAGGATTTTAATTGTTTTTTATCGGAATTATTATTAGTATTAGAACTAGAAACAGAAGTTTCCTACAACTTTCCGACGTGGCATTTTCGACACGACAGAGAGACAGAATAGAAAAATGAAATACAGGTCGAGTCTTTTCCTCAACATCAACAGCTAGAGAGAGAAAGTATTGGGGTGGGATCTGGACTCCGATCGTCTCAAATTTCCAATCTCTCCCTCCGCCACCGCCACCGCCACCCACCACTTCTCCTCCCCCTCCCTCCCACCCACCGACACACCACCAATTTCCCAATTCATCCCCAATCATGTCCCTCAATATGAAAACCTTAACACAGGCCTTAGCCAAGGCCTCCGCCAAGGCCTCCGCTGTCATCGAGAAGACTGTACAAACTACCGTCCAAGAAGTAACCGGTCTACCTAGAGCCATGCAGGATTACGAACTTATCGATCAGATCGCCTCCGCAGGCCCTGGCCTCGCCTGGAAATTGTACTCAGCTAAGTCTCGTGACACCCACGTGCCTGCTGTCTACCCTATCGTCTGCGTTTGGGTGTTGGATAAGAAGGCACTGTCGGAGGCCCGGCAGAGGGCTGGTCTCTCCAAAGCCGCCGAAGATGCGTTTTTGGATGTGATTCGGGCAGATGCGGCTCGACTCGTCCGCCTGAGGCACCCTGGGGTGGTTCACGTGGTCCAGGCGCTGGATGAGAGTAAGAATGCCATGGCTATGGTCACCGAGCCGCTGTTTGCATCGGTGGCAAATACACTTGGGAATGTGGAGAATATTTCCAAGGTCCCTAAGGAGCTCAAAGGAATGGTATGGGCTTCCAATCTCAATTTTAGGTTTTTGTAATTGCAAGGTTTAGTCAGTGAATGGTGTTGTGTTCCAATTAGTTTTTTCTTAAATTTGGACTAATCTTATGAATTTTTGGAGCTAGGCAGAAATAAATAAATGAATTTTGGATTTATGCACTTAACTTGATGCCAATGAGTTAACAATTCTGGAGAAGGAACTCCAATGCAGACGAGGGAAGACGATTGAGATTTGCCTTCTAAAATTTTGTTTTATTCGTGAAAACGAAGATAGGATATTGGGATTTGTTCATTACTATTTGAAGGAAGAATACAGGCTAAAGCTACAGCGAAATTTAAGAACCATAATTTTTTTATCGCGGCTACTACCGGGACTTTTTGGTCAACTATTTCAAGAGTTATGAATTTATTTCTCAAAGTTCCTTTGTTTGAACTTCTATCAATTGTCAACCAGTCATTTATAGTCTCCTTCACTTATTAAAAATGTGTATGTCTCCACGTGGCTCTAAGATATAAAGTTGCAAATATAGACACAAGTAAAGTCATCCCTGCTACCACCACGTGAGAAATTATGTCCTTGGCCCTGAGCGTGTAGAAGAATTTGGAAAATGTTACACAAGCATCATCAGCTTAGAAACAATGAATGGCCTTGTATTTGTCCTGTTTGGATTGCTTGTTTTGATTTTGGGATCAAAAGTACCAATATTCTTCTTGGTGCTTGATGTGCCAAATCTTAACTTTGTTTGAGTTGGGAACTATATACATTAAATCTTCAGCTGTTCACGTGTTCCACCAAAAGGATCAATGATTGATTACGTTCTGCTTCAGGATATGGGATTATTGGAGGTTAAGCATGGTCTGCTCCAAATTGCAGAGACGTTGGACTTCCTTCATAATAATGCACGCCTTATCCACAGGGCCATAGCACCAGAGGTTATGATTCTTTTCCTAGAGACTTTAATTTGAATAGTTTTCATGCAGCTTATTTCGTTATTCATTCTCTTTTCGTAATTCCTATTGTTCTCTGCATTAGCTTTTCTAGTTTGAGAGAAAATATAAGTTATGATTTACTTAGAGAGGTATCTTTACAATGTTCACTTTGATTTTCTTTTTAATAGTTTTATGGAGGAAGAAAATGATCTGAGGACCACTTGTATGCATTATTGGCATTTATCTGTTGTGGGAAGAGGGGGGACTTTGTGGAGTTAATTTCCTGAGTCCCTGATTTGATAGAAAGAATGTAATTATTGTGACTTTAAACGTTGTAGGAGGTGGTACTGTGATGCCATTGTTTTAATTGGTCTAAAGTTTTCAGAATTTGAATACCTCTACTTGGTAGAGGGGGTGTTAGAGGTCTCCTTTCCAATTGCCTTCTTTGGTACTTCTTTTCCCACTTAATCATGTTCCATTTATGGTCTCATTTATACTAGAATAATCCATATTACATTTTATGTTTGGTTTTTGCTGCAGTTTCTTGCTCCCTCTAATCTCAACTCGTTGCATGGAAATATAAGCATGTCCACGCTGCTTTTTGTTCTTGTCTCTTCTCTTTATTTATTCCTATTATGGGGAAGCTGGAATGGGATTGTGTCACTTAATCCAGGCCTCTCATGGTCAGGCTTCCTATACAAATGTACTAAAATGTTTTGCATCATTCTTGTCTTCTGTTTCTGCCATTCAATGTGTTTTCCCTGTTTTTCTGTCCATTTGATTGCAGTGAAGTCTCAGACCCTGAACAGGAACTTTGACTTGTGTCATACTTGGTATTCTCAAATCGAATGAGAAAATATCCTTGCTGCAAATTGAATATTATCAGGGAAAAATAAGCTATTCATAATATTTTTCTGAAATAGTGAGTAAAAATAATTAGGCTTACTTGGTCCCTGTTGACGTAGCCATTGCTGACAATTTGTCTTGGAGGACACATCTTATTTTGTAACTGAACTGATTGCCATTTTTTCCATCGCAGAGTGTCCTCATTACTTCCAATGGAGCTTGGAAGCTCAGTGGTTTTGGTTTTGCAATTTCAACAGATCAATCTTCCAACGATTCTGCCAGCATGCAGGCTTTCCACTATGCTGTGAGTAATGGATTTGTTGAACTTGGTCAATATGCATGCATGTTTCTTCACTCTTCTAGAAATTCCTTTTCTGTAATATCTTGTGCATTTTCTCTCTAGAGATATTCCACCCACCTTTGCTCCTCTCAGTTAGTTTAACGTTGCACCCACTTTATAACTAATGCTGCTCCTTATGAAAGAATGAAAAAGAACTAGATGCTGTTCATGGAAATAAGCATACATATATGTGATGGACTTGATGGAAGTAATAGGTCAATGTGATGGAGAGTTAAGCTAATATCCTTATGTGACTTGAGAAAAGGAGCCAGTATATTAATAGGGACTTCTTCCAGATTGCTCGCGGGAAATTGACAGTATCCCACTACTTAGTTGGTTGTTCAATTTTTATTTCTGAGAAAGATCTGGTTTGATGCAACTTGAATGAAACTCTAACCTGCTTTTGTTTAATAGGAATACGATGTAGAAGATTCTATCCTGCCCTTGCAGCCATCAATAAACTACACTGCTCCCGAGTTGGTACGAAGTAAAACGTCTTCGGTTGGGCCTGCCTCCGATGTTTTCAGCTTGGCATGCCTTGCCTACCACTTGATAGCTCGGAAGCCTTTATTTGATTGTCACAACAATGTGAAGATGGTATATATATATATTGTTTTGTTTCCCTTAACTTTCGCATGTTGTGTTACTGAATCATTCTGTTGCACACTGATATGTGGAAGCTGCACTTGCTTTAGATCTGTTCTTTAAATTGTATGCTTTCAGTATCATGTGCTTTATGAACCCTATAGATTATAATTTTATGTATTTTAGTTCTTATGGTCTGGAAATGGCAAAGCCATATTGCTTTGCATTTGTTACTCATAAATAGAGGTATATTTTAGGTGCATGTATGAGTTTGATTTAGTGGATATTGAAGTGATCTGTCACAAGAACTTGATAGAAAAGATGCAAAATACTCAATGGCTGGTGGTCGAAGGCAGATAGGCCAAGATCTGCATGTACTTCAACAAAGTTTGGGAGAGAAATTATGAATGTATAAAATTGAAAATGTGAAATCATTGTAAATCAAGTCCTGTTGATAGGTAAGATGCCATTTGGCCCTGTATTCCTACAAATTTGATGCTGCTGTTAGAGTGAAGTATAATCAAATATACCTTTTTTTTCTTATTTTCCCGCTTGCACATGGTTTTTAAGAAGTTTCCCACTGCTTCAGGAGCTTAATGGGATAACAAATTTTCAGTTAGAGTCTAAAATTAATATAGTTTAAGGAATGACGGAATAATAAGAAGCTAAAAACTCTAGTGATTTTTTATGGAATAATGGAACTGGAAGAAGTTCACAAACAAACAAAAATAACGAAGTGGAGGAACAAATTAAGATGAAAGCAGCATATATGTCCTGAAATAACTGTCATCATTTCATTCTTTACAGACTAGAATTTCATATTCATGTCCTTATGTAGAGATTAATTGTTCTTCTGCAACCATATTTTTGCAGTATATGAACAGTCTGACTTACCTAACCAATGAGGCATTTTCTGCCATTCCAAGGGAGCTAATACCAGATTTACAGAGAATGTTGTCTGCAAATGAAGCTCTGAGACAAACAGCAATTGATTTTACAGGTTACAATTGGTGGCTTTTGGTTATTGTTCTTTACTCTATCTCTAAATGAATAGTTTAATTTTTTCTTATACTGACAATTTGTTTCATTGGCTTTTGGTTATAGTTCTCTACTCTTATCTCTAAATGAATTGTTTCACTCATGCAAAGTGTCTTCAGTTGGCAACTAAGAATTTGTTTAATTTTTAATTATCTTTTACCAAGTATCTATTCCACATTTTCAGGTTCATCTTTTTTCCGAGAGGATACTAGGTTGCGTGCTCTTCGCTTTCTGGATCACATGCTTGTATGATTTTATCGTTTACTTCAGTTTTAGCATGCTTCTTTAGCAAGAAACATGGTACAGGTTGTGAGTATGAAATCTGATTATACCTGATTGCTTCCAGGAGAGAGATAACATGCAAAAATCTGAATTTCTAAAAGCATTATCGGACATGTGGAAAGATTTTGATCCCCGTGTTTTGCGGTTTAAGGTCTGAATTCTTTTCCTGCACCATTAATGCTATTCAAATATGAGTATTATCATTTTATTGTCAGTATAGTTGTTAATGCTACTTGGT